>NC_079227.1:558781-636281 GCF_029633865.1 Lampris incognitus
TAGCTGGCTAACTTGTTAGCTGGCTATCCTGCTAGCCAACCGTCCAGCAAAACAACCCAACAACTAACGTGGCCTGGTCTAACGTGACCTGGTCTAACGTGACCTGGTCTAATGTGACCTGGTCTAACGTTACGGATCCAACCCGAAGAAACACGCTACCTGCCGACGCAGAGGGAAAGGTAGGACACGTACAGTTGAATCCGACGTGCATAAAAAACGAAACGTAAGAACCGCAACGTAGGACCGGAAGTAACCTAAATTAGCTAACGTTAGCCAGCAAAACAAAACAATAAACCGTTGGTGGTGGTAAATATTACCGATCGTCATGGAAACCAAGCCAACTGAATCTAGTGTGGTGAATTACCCGGCGGACTGCAAGAGCACGCAGGCTAGGAAGAAACACAAGGAGAAAGTGTTGAACGACAACCCAGACACACTATACGCGGACTTTATCTCTATGCATGGAAAACCGATAAAAAACAACTTAATCTTCCACACCACACGACTGTCAGCATGGAAAGCTGCCATCTGCCAACACTATAAACACGTATTTAAAGAGGGAATCGGCCGTGGAGGACGGTTCACAGTGTGTATGGATAAAAATCTGGACACCGATAATGCGATACTGACCATCACATACTACACTAAAGGAGCTATACTGCTGCAGGGAAACGAGGAGAGCCTGAACTCTTTTGAAGAGGTTTTCCCTCTGCTTAAGGCAGAGGTAGACTACCACAGAGACAGCAACACGGCTGAGGACCAGCTACCTACAGAGCCCCCACAACACGCAGCAGCCCCTCCCCCTCCCCCTTCTGATGATGAGCCCCCACAACACGCAGCAGCCCCTCCCCCTCCCCTCCCCCTTCTGATGATGAGCCCCCACAACACGCAGCAGCCCCTCCCCCTTCCCACTCTCTCTCTGCCACTGACAGGCAACTGAGGGAGAGTCTGGCCCTGCTGGAAATGGACTTTGTCGAGTTTAGGGAGTTCACCCAGGCCAGGTTTTCTGACACCACCACCAGCTCCATCCAGCAGCTAAGGGAGGAGGTGGAACAGCTGAGAACAGAGAACAGACTGACTGTCTTAGAGCTACAAGAGACCGTGAAGCAGCTACAGGTGGAAAACCAAAACCTCCATTCCCAAGTAGCACAACTAGAGAAGGAGGCGATACTGAAAGAGAGGAACCTCATGAAACAGATGGAGGATCTTAGGACAGAGCTCCAAGAGAACACCAAGGCCAGGGCTTCAGTCTCCCAAAACAATGCCACTAACACCCATACAGACCATCATACCTCCCCTGACACTAGAACAACCAACAAACATGATACAGAGACCACTCCCACAGACACACAGACACCCCTAACACAAAACACACAACCCCCGCCACCCAACCAATCTCCTCCCACCAAGACAAACAAACAGCGCCCACACATAGCCCTGCTTATGGACTCAAACCAGAAGTTCATGGACCCTCAGAAACTATTCCCCGGATATCACGTGACAGCAAAACGATGCAGCACTACTGGCCATGCACTACAGCTCCTGAACAAGGAATCTCTTGGGAGCCCGCAATGCATCATCATCCACACCGGGACCAATGACCTGCACTATCTGCGCAGTGACACGGCTGTGGCGGTGCGTAGAGTGGCAGAGAGAGCAAGTGGAGAATTCCCAGAGGCTCGGATTGTGGTGTCAACACTCCTGCCACGGCGTGACACCCCACCCCATATAATCCATGGAATCAACACAGACATCAGCAGAGGCTGTGCTGCTCTTCCCAATGTCCACCTGGCTCACCATTCAGGCATCAGCCTCCATGACCTCTACGACGGACTGCACCTTCACAAGGAGAGGGTGCGGTTTTTTGCGAGGACCCTAAAAGATGTTGCTTTGGGCCGCAACCCAACCACACCCACCTATCCTCCACCAGTAGGAGACTACAGACCAGAACCCTCCCACATCCCCAGATACCCCCCTTTCCCCCCCAGAGCACACAATACCTGGACCCCCCCCCAGCCCCATACTCCATACTCACCTTTGGGCCGAAAGCCCTACACACACCCACACCTACGTGCTGCTTCCCCAGGTCCAAGAAACCTGTGCACCCAACCCCTCCAAAAAACAAAAAGACAACAACACTTGACAGAGCCTGTCCCCCACAGCACAGGCCACAAAGCTATGCTGCTGCAGTAGCCCAGCCCCCTCCCACACCCACCGCCCCAGCCAAGACTGAGATGGGAGAGATAAAGGAGATGCTCCACACCTTGTGCTCCAGACTCCTGCATGGCAGCATCTAAGACAACCTCTACGTGCCATCAGATCTTAATGGGGTAACCACTTACACGGGGAAATCCTGAGTGTTGATTTGGCTCTGGTTGTGTATAATAATGCCCACTATATCGATAGTGAGGTATTTGGTAAGTGTTATCAGAATATTTCATATATGTCTTCTTCCACTGTAACTTGATAATTCTCTGTCTCACAAAAGAAACTCATTGTATATTTTCTTTTCATGCGTTCTTTTTCTGTCTCTTGTTGGAACATTCAGGGTCTCTTCTCATCTTCCTTTGGGATGAAGAGTAGAGACCCTGACTTCTTAAAACACATCGATAATGTCGACATAGTCATATTAACTGAAACCTGGTGTCGTGAAGACATAACCACCCACTGTCCCTCAGGTTACAAAGAAATAATTATTCCATCAAATAAACTTAACTCAATACATCGTGGACGAGACTCTGGAGGTATTTTGATTTGGTACAGAGGATGTTTAACCAACCACATTTCAAAAATTAAAATTGGAACATCCCACTGCTGGCTAAAACTCAGCAATAAAATTGGCATATCAAACAAAGATATCTATCTCTGTGCTCTATATTCTCCCCCAACTGAATCTCCATATTATGATGAGGATCTCCTGAGTAACCTCCATGAAGAGGTAAGCCTTTTCCAGTCCCAGGGAAATGTGCTGCTGTGTGGAGATTTTAACGCAAGAACAGGTTCAATGAGTGATACCATCTCAGGGTAACAGACATGTGTTTGGTCAACATTCCCTGTACCTCTCACCAACCCTCATTAAAAGGAGCTCCCTCGACTGTACTGTGAACAAGGCTGGTAAGGAGCTAGTGCACCTCTGTCGCGCTTCTGGCCTGTACATGCTTAATGGTAGGATCAGAGGAGACTCTTTGGGAAGGTTCACATGTTGTTCAGGTCTTGGAGCTAGTGTAGTTGACTATGCAATAACTGACATGGACCCCACCTCCTTCAACGCATTCACTGTCAGACAACAAACTCCTCTTTCTGACCATAACCAAATTATGATTTTCTTCAAAACTATTAACCTGACTCAAATGCCTATAGAGGAGCCCAGCAAGCTGTTCAAAATTAATAAGACCTACAGATGGGCTGCAGACAGTGCAGAAAAATTTATCAATATCCTGAATTCATCCAAATTACTTAATATGATTACTAACTTCATTAACAAACCGTTTGAAACTAATAAGGACAATACCAACAAAGCTGTCAATGAAATCAATTGTATCTTTCAGACGGCAGCAAACATGGTCCTACCAAGGACCCACAACAGAAAAAAGAAACAATCTGAAAATGAAAAATGGTTTGACAACGATTGTAAAAATATAAGAAAAGAACCGCGTAAATTGTCAAACCTGAAACACTACCAACCTCAAGATATGGATATAAGAAAGAAATATAGCGAAACATTAAAACTATATAAACACACATTAAGAATGAAAAAACAAAGCCATGTAGATAGAACCCTACAGGAAATAGAACATTCCCTGAATCAAAACCAATTCTGGGAAATGTGGAATAATTTGAGCGCTACAAAACCACAAGACCTGCCTATCCAAAATGGAGAAATTTGGAAAAGTCATTTTGAACATATCTATTCGGAAATCCAACAAGAACACTCAAATTCCAATTACAATCTGATCAAACAAAAATTGCGGTTGCTCGAATGCACTATAAAAGACAACCAAAACCCACTGGATTTTCCAAAACACAAGAAGAATTAGCACAGAAGCTCAAATCCTTAAAACCCAATAAAGCTTGTGGCCTTGACAGCATCAGAAGCGAGATGCTTAAAAACAGCACACCTGAGCTGCAAAGGGCAGTACGCAAATTGTTCACCATTGTTCTAAGTTCGGGATTTTTTCCTGACATCTGGAGCAAAGGGCTTATAACTCCTATTCATAAAAATGGAGACAAATTGGATCCTAATAATTTCAGAGGCATTTGTGTGAGCAGTAGTCTGGGGAAGGTGTTTAATAGCATTTTGAACAATCGAATTCTAACCCTCCTTAACGAACACAATGTCCTGAGCAAAGGTCAAATTGGCTTCCTCCCAAATCACCGGACTACGGACCATATTTACACCCTACACACCCTCATAAATGAAAATGTGAATCAAATCAAAAATGGAAAAATATTTGCTTGTTTTATTGACTTCAAAAAAGCTTTCGACTCTATTTGGCATGAAGGACTATACTATAAACTTTTACAAAGTGGTGTAGGGGGTAAAGTGTATGATATAATAAAGTCAATGTATTCGGACAACAAATGTGCAGTTAAGATTGGAGACAAACACACTGAGTTCTTCACTCAGAATAGAGGGGTGAGACAGGGCTGTGGACTTAGCCCGACACTGTTTAATATATATATTAATGAACTGGCGGTGCAGCTGGAACAGTCTGCAGCCCCAGGTCTCCCCCTGTATGACATGGAAGTGAAATTTTTGCTTTATGCAGATGATCTAGTTTTATTGTCACCAACCGCAGCTGGGCTGCAACAACTACTAGACCTGCTTGAGGACTATTGCCAGCACTGGGCCCTGGCAATAAATCCAAAAAAGATAAAAGTAATGATCTTCCAGAAGAAGCCCAGATGTCAGGAAAATAGATACCAGTTGACTCTAGGTAGCATCACCTTGGAGCATACGATGCAGTATACTTACCTGGGTCTAATTATTACAGCATCGGGGAGTTTCAGTAGGGCAGTGAATAACCTAAAACAAAAAGCTGGCAGAGCTCTATATGCAATTAAAAATAAATTCTTTAACATTGATATACCAATCTCCATCTGGTGCAAACTGTTTGATAGTGTAATTATGCCCATTGCACTATATGGAAGTGAGGTATGGGGTCCACTCAGTCTTTCCAGCTACACTAGATGGGACAAGCATCCAGCAGAAACCCTACATGCTGAATTCTGTAGAATGATTCTGAAAATACAAAGGAAAACACCAAACAACGCATGTAGGGCAGAATTAGGCCGGTTTCCATTATTAATAAATGTACAAAAAAGATCTCTAAATTTCTGGATGCACTTAAATACAAGCCCAACAAATACATTGCACTTTAAAGCTCTGAAAACCCAAGAACTGAACCCCAAAAAGAGTCCCCTGAAGCAGCTGGCTCTGAGACTCACTAACCCTGTAACAAATACTAAGACCAACCAACCTCAGGCCAGCACTGCATCCCACACAAAGTTTACGATAAATCAGGCTATAAAACAAAGCAAGAACAAGTATCTGAAACATTGGAACGCTGAAATCAAAACTCAAAACAAACTAGAAGTCTATCGGGCCCTAAAAACAAACTATGATCTGGAAGAACACCTCTTAAATGTCAGAGACAGGAAGCAGTGACAGACCCTCACCAAATACAGGCTCAGTGACCACAGTCTAGCCATGGAAAAGGGGAGACACAAAAAGACGTGGTTGCCAAAAGAGCAACGATCATGTGGTCAGTGCATGACAGATGAGGTGGAGACAGAGGGGCACTTCCTCCTTAAATGTGACAGATTTGAAAAACAGCGCCGGGCTTTTGTCAAGGAACTGGAACATGTGACTCCAGAGTACCAGGAAATGGACGACGCAGGTAAGCTGCGGGTGGTCCTGGGAGGAGGGCCAGCGGCGAGCATTGCAGCAAGATTTATATTATCTTGCCGCAACCTGAGAGATAGTGGATGACGGCACCTATTGCTACTATTGTTATTTAATATCATAATCATTGTTGTTGTTGCTGTTATTATTATAATCACTGTTGTTGTTGTTATTATTATAATCATTGTTATATTGTGTTGTTGTTGTTTTACATGCTTTGGCAATATGTACACAAATGTATGTCATGCCAATAAAGCACATATTGAATTGAATTGAATTGAGAGAGAGAGAGAGAGAGAGAGAGAGAGAGAGAGAGAGAGAGAGAGAGAGAGAGAGAGAGAGAGAGAGAGAGAGGAGAGAGAGACATAGAGAGAGAGAGGGAGAGAGAGAGAGAGAGAGGAGAGAGAGAGTTTGCGTTTTAAAGAACCTTTATTTGATATGTGCTCACTATTCCAATGTCACAAGCAAAATCAACTTTGAAGAAATGGATGCACAGATAAGTATATCATAGAAAATGATTAATACTCGAATAAAAGGAATACTAGTAAAACATCATTATTAAATATTACTCTTTAAATGAATAAATAAATGGAAAATAAAAAGAATAACAAAACGTTACTTGGAAACAATCATCCAAAACAAAAAGTAAAACAAGCTACCCATTATTAATACAACGCCAAACTGATTGACCCAAACACAGAGCTATACATCTATATTTCGCTACATCTTTACACCCGTACGTCTGTACATCTCTACTTTATACACCTCTCTACATCTGTACAGCCATACATCTATACATATGTACATCTGGACATATATACATATCCACATCTGTACATATGTACATCTATACAGCCATACATATGTACATCTATACATCCATGCATCTGTTCATCTGTACATCTATGCATCGCTACATTTATACATCCGTGCATTTATACATCTGTACATCTCTACATTTATACATCTGTAGATCTATACAGCTCTACATCTATGCATCTGTACATCTGCACATCTGTATGGGTATACATCTCTACATCTCTACATTTTACATGCATTTTAACTTCTGGAGTGATTCTGAATCGCTGGCTCATCTAGAATACAGTAAGTATCATCTTTCTTGGTTAACAGGTTGCCATTAGTTTTGTTCCAGCTTCTTGAGCATTAGTCCTTTTCTCTATAGATCTGCTGCTGGTTCCTAGGGGGAACTAGTGGGATCTTATTCTCGCTGTAGCTGTCTTACTTTAGCTGTAGCTGTTTTTCACCTAGTGTGTCCTTAAGTATTTCTTGTTGCCTAGCTATTTTGAGTTAGTTATCCTTTTTGCTGATAAATATATTCCTTGTTAACTTGCTGTTTGCAGATTTAATAGTTTTGTGTGAGGTTTGATAGTTTTACATAATTGACCAGTGTCTGGGCAATAGGCCTACTTTCATTTTAGCTCTTTGGCCAATTGGGTGTTAAGTGGCCAGGGTGTGACCAGAATATCACATGGATTTATAAGTCTGGCCTGGTTCAGTTTCAATCCAGTGTGCATTTTAACTTCTGGACTGATTCAGAATTGCTGTCTCATCTAGAATAGAGTAAGTATAATTTTTCTTGCTGAACAATTTGCTATTAGTCTTATTCCAGCTGCTTGAGCATTAGTCCTTTTCCCTATAGATCTGCTGCTGGTTCCTAGAGGGAACTAGTGGGATCTTATTCTCGCTGTAGCTGTCTTATTTTAGCTGCAGCTGTTTTTCACCTAGTGTGTCTTAAATATTTCTTGTTGCCTAGCTGTTTCGACTTGGTTATCATTTTAGCTTATAAATATATTCCTTGGTAACTTGCTGTTTGCAGCTTTAATAGTTTTGTGTGAGGTTTGATAGAGTTTTACATAAGTGACCAGTTTCTGGGCAATAGGCCTACTTTCATTTTAGCTCTTTGGCCAATTGGGTGTTAAGTTGCCAGGGTGTGACCTGCACTCCTGGCAGACAATAAGCAATTAATGTTCTTTAAATCACAGCTGGCACTTGGAAGCATTGCTTCCAAGCGTCAGGCAAACAAGCCAAGGGAAAACAGGTCTTGGCTGAATGAAGGCTAGGATGAACAAAGGCAAGCGCGACTTTGTCAAGCAAGGGCTTCTCTTTTTAGATCCAATCAGTCTTCTGTATTTTGTGTACCTAGTATAGACTATGTTTTTCCTTCGCATTCCTGTCCTTTCCTCTTCCCGGGGCTGGAATAGAAGTTGGGTCACTCCCAGGCGCACAGACATTGGGTCACTCCTACCAATCTCATCTATCCCACTCTCTCTACTCAGGTTGAGCAAGTGGTGATGGGAGGGCTCTGGCATTGCCAGTCCGCAGTGCCAAAAGCTGAGTTTATCTCAGGCTACCCATCCTTGCTCTCCCTCAACTTTCTTGCTCTGAGACCTGGATCACGTCAGAAAACACTACCACGCCCGCAGCTCTGTCAGGTGTGTACTGTTTTTCTCACACTCCCAGAGCTGGGAGGCGAGGTGGTGGTACTGGCCTGCTAATCTCCCCGTAATGGAAATACTCTCTTGTTTCCATTCCACAATTTTATCCGCCCTCTTTTGAATTTCATGCTGTTACTGTCTCTTATGCAGTCAAACTCACCATTGTGGTTGTGTACCACCCACCAGGCCCCCTTGTTGAGTTTCTGGAGGAGCTTCATACACTTGTCTCACACTTCCCTGATTATGACTCTACACTTATCCTTCTCGGTGACTTCAACATCCACACTGACAAGTTGGAGCCTCTTCTCTCTTTCCTCTCCTTCTTGACCTACACCTCTCACCCTCTCCTCCTACCAACAAGACCGGCAACCAGCTGGACCTTATCTTTACTAGACACTGTCCTATTTCCAATCTCTCTGTTACTCTCCTCCAGCTCTCACTATTTCATGTCCTACTCGCTCTCCCTCTCTTCTCCCTCCTCAGCCCCTGCCCCTACCCACATGGTTTCCACCCGTAGACACCTCCACTCTCTCTCCACCACTGATCTTTCTTCCTCTGTTACCTCTATCCTCCCTACACCTGAATATTTCTCTCTCCTATCCCCTGACACTACTACTGATCTTCTCTCTACCCGCTCCTCTTCTCTGGACAACCTCTGTCCCCTGACCTTCAGGCCTGCACGCCCAACTCCACCTGCTCCTTGACTGTCCGACTTAGTATGTACTGACAGACGGAGCCTAAGAGTGGCAGAGCACAAAAGCAAACACCCAGAGGACCTTCTCAACTTCCAATCACTTCTTTCCACTTTCTCCTTCTCCCTCTCTGCTGCTAAAGCTACCTTCTATCGCTCTAAAATCCAATACTCTGCCTCTAATCCTAAGAAACTCTTTGAAACCTTCTCTACACTTCTTCAACCCCCACCTCCTCCTCCTACTTCCTCCCTCCTCCTTGATGACTTCGCTAACTTCTTTGACAAGAAGGTAAACGACATCAGATCCTCCTTTTCTCACCACCCGGTTATTGCTCCTTGCACTAGCCCACCCTCTGCACCTCTCCATGTCCCACCCTATCCAACCTTGCTCCCCTCTCCCCCGACGAGGTCCTCAACCTCATCACATCCAGTCACCCCACCACATGCTCCCTTGACCCGGTCCCCTCCCCTCTTCTTCAGTCTGTAGCACCTGAACTCCTTCCCTTTCTAACCCAACTCATCAACACCTCCCTCCAGACAGGATGCTTTCCATCTGCCTTCAAGACTGCTAGAGCCACTCCCTCCCCTCCCCCCCCCCCGTCTCAAGAAACCATCACTTAACCCCTCTGACGTGAAAAACTACAGACCGGGTTCCGTTCTACCCTGTCTATCCAAAACTCTCGAACGTGCTGTATTTAACCAACTTTATTTGTACCTCCACCAGAACAACCTCCTGGACCCCAACCAGTCTGGGTTCAAGGTGGGTCACTCAACAGAGATGGCCCTATTTGCAGGGACAGAATTGCTGCACTCTGCGAGAGCAAACTCTCTCTCCTCTGTCCTGATACTCCTGGGCCTGTCAGCTGCGTTCGACGCAGTGAACCACCAGATCCTCCTCTCTACCCTCGAGGGGCTGGGTGTCACAGGCTCTACACTCTCAATGTTTGCATCCTACCTGACGGGTCGCTCCTACCAGGTGACATGGAGGGGATCTGTGTCGGAGCCTCACAGACTGACTACAGGCATTCTACAAGGTTCGGTTCTGGGTCATCTCCTGTTCTCCCTGTAGACGACATCCCTGGGTTCTGTTATTCGCTTGCATGACTTCTCTTACCATTTTCATGCCGATGACACCCAGCTGATCTTGTCCTTCCCTCCCTCTGACACACAAGTAGAGACACGCATTGCTGCGCACTTGACCGGCATCTCGGAGTGGATGGGGACACACCACCTGAAGCTCAATCTGGACAAGACACAGCGTATGTTCCTCCCGGGGAAAGGTTGCCCGCACCGAGACCTGGCCATCACCATTGACAACATCGTGGTGACGCCAACTCGGACTGTGAGGAATCTGGGTGTGATCCTGGACGACGGACTCTCGTTTGCTGCAAACGTTGCATGGTTTGCTCGCTCCTGCAGAGTTCTCCTCTATAACACCAGGAGGATTCACCAATTCCTCACCGACGAGATGGCACAGGTGCTCATCCAGGCTCTGTTCATCTCCCTGCTGGACTACGGCAACTCTCTGCTTGCTGGCGCCCTGGCGTCGGCCATTGGACCTCTGGAGCTTGTTCAGAATGCTGCAGCTCGTCTGGTGTTCAACCGCCCTAAGTTCTCCCACACAACTCCTCTTCTCATGTCCCTATACTGGCTCCCAGTAGCTGCTCGCATCCAGTTTAAGACTCTGGGGCTAGCCTACAGGGCAGTGAAAGGAACAGCTCCTTCCTATCTCCAGGCCATGGTCAAGCCCTACACCCACGTCCGACCACTTCACTTTGCTGCCTCGGGATGCCTGGTTGCTCCGTCGCTCAGAGGCCCCTGCTGCCGATCGACCCGGTCATGGCTCTTTTCTGTCCTGGCCTCACAGTGGTGGAATGAACTCTCCACTGATGTCAGGACAACGGAGTTGCTGCCCATCTTTCGGCGAAGGTTGAAAACTCACCTCTTTAAGAACTACTACCCTGTTACTTGCTCTTATCACTTATTGTATTCATTCATTTAGAAAAAAAAATCTCTTTCTCGCGCTTTTACTTTAGCACTGGTTTTGCTCTTAGATGCTTGTTTAGAGAAAAGGTGCACTTATGACCTCTGATGACTAGTAGTTCTCCTGATTTCCCAGGTTAAATGCACTTAATGTAAGTCGCTTTGGATAAAAACGTCGGCTAAATGATTGTGATGTAATGTAATATAATCTCTATATTTATACATCTGTACATCTATACATTAGTACATTTTTACATCTCTACATTTATACATTTGTACATCGAAAATCTCTACGTCTATACATCTAAACATATGTACATCTGTACAGTTATGCAGCTGTACATCTGTACAGCTATACATCTATACATTTATATATCTGTACAGCTATGCATCTCTACATTTATACATCTGTACATTTATACATCTATGCATATATACATCCATACATATGTTCATCTGTACATCAATACATTTATACATCTGTACATTTATACATTTATGCATCTGTACATCTGTACAGCTATACATCTCCACATCTCTACATCTGTACAGCTATACAACTCTACATTTATACATCTGTACAGCTATACGTCTTTAAATATATATGTCTATACACCTGTAAATCCGTACATCTGTACAGCTATGCATCTCTACATCTATGCATATGTACATTCGTACATCTGTAAAGCTATACATCTCTAACTTTATACATATGCACATCGATTCATTTGTATAATTATACATCTGCACATCTATACATCTGCTCTTTGTACATCTATACATCTCTACATTTATACACCTGTACATCTATACAGCTCTATATTCATACATCCGTACGTCTGTACAGCTAAACATCTCTACATTCTCTACATCTCTACATCTGTACACCTATACATCTGTATATCTACATAGCTATACATCGCTACATTTATACATCTGTACAGCTATACATCTGTGCATTTATACATATATACGTCTACACATCTGTACATCTGTACATTTAAATATCTCTACATTTCAACATTTATACATCTGTACATCTTTACACCTGTACATCTGTACATTTATGCATCTCTACATCTATGTCTATGTACATTCGTACATCTATACAGCTATACATCTCTAACTTTATACATATGCACATCTATTCATTTGTATAATTATACATCTATACATTTGCTCATTGTACATCTATACATCTCTACATTTATACACCTGTACATCTATACAGCTCTACATTAATACATCCATACATCTGTAAAGCTAAACATCTCTACATCTGTACACCTATACATCTGTACAGCTATACATCTCTACATTTATACATCTCTAAATTTATACATCTGTAAATCTATACATCTCTATACCTATACTTATATACAACTGTAAATTCTATACATCTCTACATGTATATATCTGTAAATATGTACAGCTGTAAATCTCTACATTTATACATATGTACAGCTATACATTACATTACATTACATTACAATCATTTAGCCGACGCTTTTATCCAAAGCGACTTACAATAAGTGCATCATTTAACGTAGGAAATAAGGAGAACTACTAGTCATCAGAGGTCATACGTGCATCTAAACAAGCATCTAAGAGCAAAGCCAGTGCTACAGTAAAAGTACAAGAAAGATTTTTTTTTAAATGAGTGAATACAATAAGTGCTAAGAACAAGTAACAGGGTAGTAGTTCTTAAAGAGGTGAGTTTTCAACCTGCGCCGAAAGATGGGCAGCGAATCAGTGGGGTCAGGACAGCGGAGTGTATAAATGTACATCTGTACATCTGTACATCTCTACATCTATATATCTGTACAGCTATACATCTTTACATAGATACATCTGTACACCTGTACAGATGTACATCTGTACATGTATACATCTCTACATTTATACATCCGCACATTTGTACATCTGTACAGCTATACATCTCTACCTTTAAACATCTGTACATCTATTCATTTGTATATTTATACATCTGTACATCTATACATCCCTACATTCATACATCTGTACATCTTTACAGGTATACCGCTGTAAAGCTATATATCTCTACACCTATACTTCTATACATCTCTACGTGTATACATCTGTAAATACGTACAGCTATAAATCTCCAAATTTATACATCTGTACATAGACGGGGGCAACCTTTGGGGAAAGGTTGCACGCATCGAGACCTGGCCATCACCATTGACAGCACCGTGGTGACGCCAACTCGGACTGTGAGGAATCTGGGTGTGATCCTGGACGACCAACTGTCGTTTGCTGCAAACGTTGCATCGGTTGCTCGCTCCTGCAGATTTCTCCTCTATAACATCAGGAGGATTCGCCCCTTCCTCACCGACGAGATAGCATAGGTGTTCATCCAGGCTCTGGTCATCTCCCGGCTGGACTACGGCAACTCCCTCCTTGCTGGCGCCCCGGCGTCGGCCATCAGACCTCTGGAGCTTGTTCAGGAAGCTGCAGCTCGTCTGGTGTTCAACCGCCCTAAGTTCTCCCACACAACTCCCCTTCTCATGTCCCTACACTGGCTCCCAGTAGCTGCTCGCATCCAGTTTAAGACTCTGGGGCTAGCCTACAGGGCAGTGAAAGGAACAGCTCCTTCCTATCTCCAGGCCATGGTCAAGCCCTACACCCCCGCCCGACCACTTCGCTCTGCTGCCTTGGGACGCCTGGTTGCCCCGTCGCTCAGAGGCCCCTGCTGCCGATCGACCCAGTCATGGCTCTTTTCTGTCCTGGCCCCACAGTGGTGGAATGAACTCCCTACTAATGTCAGGACAGCGGAGTCGCTGCCCATCTTTCGGCGCAGGTTGAAAACTCACCTCTTTAAGAAGTACTACCCTGTTACTTGTTCTTAGCACTTTTTGTATTCACTCATTTAAAAAAAAATCTCTTTCTTGCGCTTTTACTTTAGCACTGGTTTTGCTCTTAGATGCTTGTTTAGATGCACTTATGACCTCTGATGACTAGTAGTTCTCCTGATTTCCTACGTTAAATGATGCACTTATTGTAAGTAGCTTTGGATAAAATCGTTGGCTAAAAGACTGTGATATAATGTAATGTAATGTAATACATCTGTACATTTATGCACCTGTACATCTGTACATCTGTACCTCTATAAATCTGTACATCCATACATCTGTTGATCTGTACATGTATACATCTCTACATCGCTTTAGTTATCTATCTGTACATCAATACATCTGTACATTTATACATCTACTTTTATACATCTGTACAGCTTTACATCTCTATATCTATGCATCCATACATCTGTTCACATCTGTGCATCTATACATCTGTACATCTGTACAGATACATCTCTACATATCTATATCTATACATTTGTACATCTGCACATCTATACATCTGTACAGCTGCACAGCTATACAGTTCTATATTTATACATCTGTACATCTATACATCTCTACATCTGTACAGCTATACACTACCGTTCAAAAGTTTGGGATCACCCAAACAATTTCGTGTTTTCCATGAAAAGTCGCACTTATTCACCACCATATGTTGTGAAATGAATAGAAAATAGAGTCAAGACATTGACAAGGTTAGAAATAATGATTTGTATTTGAAATAAGATTTTTTTTACATCAAACTTTGCTTTCGTCAAAGAATCCTCCATTTGCAGCAATTACAGCATTGCAGACCTTTGGCATTCTAGCTGTTAATTTGTTGAGGTAATCTGGAGAAATTGCACCCCACGCTTCCAGAAGCAGCTCCCACAAGTTGGATTGGTTGGATGGGCACTTCTTTGAGCAGATTGAGTTTCTGGAGCATCACATTTGTGGGGTCAATTAAACGCTCAAAATGGCCAGAAAAAGAGAACTTTCATCTGAAACTCGACAGTCTATTCTTGTTCTTAGAAATGAAGGCTATTCCATGCGAGAAATTGCTAAGAAATTGAAGATTTCCTACACCGGTGTGTACTACTCCCTTCAGAGGACAGCACAAACAGGCTCTAACAGGTACTATTTAATGAAGATGCCAGTTGGGGACCTGTGAGGCGTCTGTTTCTCAAACTAGAGACTCTAATGTACTTATCTTCTTGCTCAGTTGTGCAACGCGGCCTCCCACTTCTTTTTCTACTCTGGTTAGAGCCTGTTTGTGCTGTCCTCTGAAGGGAGTAGTACACACCGGTGTAGGAAATCTTCAATTTCTTAGCAATTTCTCGCATGGAATAGCCTTCATTTCTAAGAACAAGAATAGACTGTCGAGTTTCAGATGAAAGTTCTCTTTTTCTGGCCATTTTGAGCGTTTAATTGACCCCACAAATGTGATGCTCCAGAAACTCAATCTGCTCAAAGAAGTGCCCATCCAACCAATCCAACTTGTGGGAGCTGCTTCTGGAAGCGTGGGGTGCAATTTCTCCAGATTACCTCAACAAATTAACAGCTAGAATGCCAAAGGTCTGCAATGCTGTAATTGCTGCAAATGGAGGATTCTTTGACGAAAGCAAAGTTTGATGTAAAAAAAATCTTATTTCAAATACAAATCATTATTTCTAACCTTGTCAATGTCTTGACTCTATTTTCTATTCATTTCACAACATATGGTGGTGAATAAGTGTGACTTTTCATGGAAAACACAAAATTGTTTGGGTGATCCCAAACTTTTGAACGGTAGTGTACATCTCTACAAATCTACATCTATACATTTGTACATCTTTACATCTGCACATCTATACATCTGAACATCTGTACAGATACACATCTCTACATTTATACATCTGTACATGTCTGTGAATGTTCTCATTCATCCAGGTCATGGTTATCCAAAGGAGTTGAATCAAGTGCAACTGGACTTGGTATATATCCGTGAAGACGTTTCGCCTCTCATCCAAGAAGCTTCCTCAGTTCCTGCCTTTCTGACTAGACCAAGCTAGTCTGACTGGCTGGTGATGAGGCTCAGAATTTATCCTCTAGGAGACGTTGTCAGAGCTATAGATGTCCATGGCTCTTTGTGTCCCGATGTTTACCAACGCCCGCCGCTATCAGAGTCATAGATGTTAGTGGCTCTCCTGTGCTCCGATGTCCAGCCGCGTCCATTGCCATGGGAGCTATGGATTTGCATTTGTTTAGCAGCGACGGTGGTTGGGGGGGGGGGTTAGTTTCGACTTCATTGTTCAGTGGTCATGAGAGTGGTTGGAGCCGTTAGTGACCAACTGTTGTTCTTGGAGGCTAGGCTTCTTGAGTCTCCTGGGTAGAGATGAAAGGACGGCATTGTAAGTGGGAGATAGGTGGTGTGGCAGACCTCCTCCTCTGTTGAGGGATGGTTTTTCCAGTTTCGCATAGATGGCTTCCTTCACCCCTCTTTCAAACCATCTATCTTCTCTGTCCAAAATGTGTACGTTGCCGTCCTCGAAGGAGTGTGTCTTCTCCTTTAGGTGTAGATAGACTGCTGGGTCTTGTCCTGAGGAGCTTGGCCTTCTGTGTTGGGCCATCCGTTTGTGTAGCGGTTGTTTGGTTTCTCCTATGTATAGGTCAGTGCAATCCTCATTGCATAGTACGGCATACACCAGATTTCTTTTCCGGGTGTGTGGTACATGGTCTTTGGGATGAACCAGTCTTTGTCGGAGTGTGTTGCTGGGTTTTAAGTATGTTTGTTGGTGTTTGTTGAAAATTCTCCTGAGTTTCTCGGAGACCCCGGAAACATATGGGATGACTGTGCTATTCCTTCTGTTCCTTTTCTCCTCGTCGCTCACCTGGTTGGTCTTTCTGGAACGTGTTGCAGCTTTCACAAAGGTCCAACTGGGGTAGCCGCAGGTTTTTAAAGCTCCCCTCAGGTGTTTGTGTTCTTCTCGTTGGGCCTGAGTGCTGCTGGGCACATTGTCAGCTTTGTGTTGCAAAGTTCTGATGACGCTCAGTTTGTGTTCCAGAGGGTGGTGTGAGTTGAAAAGTAGATATTGGTCTGTGTGTGTAGGTTTCCTGTAAACCCCAATGTGGAGGCTCCTGTCTTCCCCAATGTGGACGTCCCAGTCCAAGAAGGGCAAACTGTTGTTCTTTACCTCTTCCCTTGTGAACTTAATGTTCTTGCCCACTGAGTTGATGTGTTTGGTAAACGCTTGCACCTCTTGTGTTTGGATTTTGACCCATGTGTCGTCCACCTATCTGAACCAGTGGCTCGGAGGTGTTCCTCTGAAGGAGTTCAGGGCCCTGTGTTCTACCTCTTCCATATATAAGTTGGCCACAATGGGAGATACTGGTGGGCCCATTGCACAGCCGTGTTTCTGTCTGTAAAACTGGCCCCTGAATTGGAAATATGTAGTGTTCAGGCAAAGGTCCAGTAGTTGGTAAATCTGGTCTGGGCTGAGGTTGGTCCTATTGTGGAGCATGTCGTCCCGTAGCAAATGTTGCCTCACAGTTTCCAAAGCCTCCATGGTTGGGATGCAGGTGAATAACGAGGTCACATCGTAGGATACCATGGTTTCATCCGGTTCCAGTTGTACGCCTTGGACCTTGTCCGAGAAGTCAATGGAGTTTTGGATATGGTGAGGTGTTTTGCCCACTAAAGGGGTCAAGATGTTTGGTAATTGTACGTGACCGAGTTTATGCTGCTGACGATGGGCCTGAGGGGGTTTCCATCTTTATGGATCTTAGGGAGTCCATATATGCATGGAATGTTATCTTGTGGGTAGAGACGCTTCAGGTTCCCGACACTTCAGGTTCCTGTTGGAAGGCCGCCGTTTCACTGCCATCATCGACCACAACCCTCTGACTTTTGCCATGGCCAAGACCTCCGAGCCGTGGTCCGCGCAGCCCCCATACGACGGGCCCTTCCGCGTCCTGGAAGCGGGGCCTAAGAACTTTGTGGTGGACATGGGGGTCAAGCCGGAGCAGGTCTCGGTGGACCGTCTCAAGCCTGCCCTTTTGGACCTGGGTGGGCGTGGACGCCCCCCTTCTCAGGCCCCTGGCCCAGCCTCGGCCCCTGCCCGGGCTCCGGCTCTGTTCGCTGCCCCTGCCCCCGTACCCATTCAGCGCAGCCGTTCTGGCCGCCTGGTCCGCTCCCCGAGACACTGACTGTTTCACTGAGTACTTTTGTGTTGCATTACTGTTTTGTGTTTTTTCGTGATGGTGAATTCTGGGGGGGCCTCTGTGGTGATACACATTTGAGGGTAGATTCACCAGGGGCTGCTGCTCCTTTAAGGCAGACATTTTAGAGTGCTGACGTAGGCACTGCTTGGGGTTTCCGGGGAGTCATGTTTGCAGCAGCCTAGCGGTTAGCTGATTGCCGCGAGGGATTTCAGCTGTATCGGTGTTGTTTTGTGTGGCGAGTAAACGGAATTGACTCGACTCGATCTCTCCGTCTCCTCATTCCTGCACTCCCACACTATAACACTTTTCCCTAGGCTAAAAGCATTGAAAATGCTGACTTGATGTAATGTAATGTTAACCATTACCATCACGGCTAATTTAAAACTCGCTGACATTAGGATGAATAATCTATAGGTGATTTGGTTCGTTTAGTCTACGAAAGCGTACACAAAACAATTGAACAAATTCAAGTGAATCGTTTTCTCTCTAACATTATACATTACTTGACCACAAAAGATTATTTTGTCTTGAATTAGACCAACTGTACATCTGTACGTCTGTACATTTCTACACCTATACATCTCTACACCCGTACATCTGTACATCTATAGAACTCTATATATCCCCATATATCTGTACATCTGTACATCGCTACATTTCTACAGTTCTACATCTATACATCTATATGTATGTCTCTACACTTCTACAGCTATACATCTCTACATCCGTACATCTGTACATCTATACAACTCTATATACCTCCATATATCTGTACATCTATACATCGCTACATTTCTACATCTGTACATCTGACTGTACGTCTCTACACTTCTACATCTATACAGCTCTATATCCGTACATGTTGAGCTAGGGTGCGCAATCTTCTTCTTTGCGTATGGAGGATATGCAAAGTTTGACTGTTTTCTCTTTAGCCTTTAATGTTAGGCATATTTATTTAGGCAGATACAGCAGGTCTCTTGGCTCTCTACTACCGACTCTTACAACACACAGGAGTTGAATCAAGTGCAACTGGACTTGGTATATATCCGTGAAGACGTGCCTGAGGAAGCCTCTTGGATGAGAGGCGAAACGTCTTCACGGATATATAATCAAGTCCAGTTGCACTTGATTCAACTCCTTTGGATAACCATGACCTGGATGAATGAGAACATTCACAGAGATGTTAAAACACACACTGTGGCACACAGAGAAAGTTTCGACGTCACATCTGAATGTACCGTAATAAAATGAGTAAGGGCGCCATCAAATACCAACACTTAACATCCCCACTCGCTCTCATTGGATTACCTGGAAAACAAAACAACAAAATAAGGCTTCTTTTTTACCTTGACAATGAGAACACACTCTTTACACTTCTAAGTGCCAAACATGTCTTGAGCAAACCTCTTTAGCTTTAGCTTGGTGGCTGGCTTTGTCATTACATCAGCGATCATTTGCTCAGTAGGACAGTATTCCAAGAGTACCTTTCTATTATTTACAGTTTCCCTTACGAAGTGGTACTTAATATCAATGTGCTTGCACCTCTGCCTGTTTACTGGGTTTCTGGCTAGGGCTATAGTACCTTGGTTGTCTTCGTACACCTTTTTTTGTACATACTGGTATTTGTCTATATCTCTGAGTAGATGTTCTAGGTAAATACATTCCTGTATGGCTGATGCTAAGGACATGTACTCTGCTTCGCAAGTAGACAGTGCTACTGTCGGTTGTTTTCTTGTCTTCCACGAGATCAAAGAGCTTCCTTCGTTTAGACTGACACAATAGCCTGATGTACTACGTCTGTCTGTTACATCTGATGCCCAGTCAGCATCACTGTACACTCTTAGACCTAGTCTCTCTGTGTCATTTCTCTTTAAGAGAGATAGTTTACTGACCACGAAACTTATATCTGGTCGAGTGCATGTGGACAAGTAAATTAAACCTCCTACTGCCTCTCTGTTCTTTCTTGGCTCTTTAATTTTTTCAGCATTTTCTGAGTACTCAAGTTTTGGCTCATGTGGAATCTCTCTGGACCTGCAATTCTGCATTTCAGATCTCTCCAGTATTTTGCTTACATATCTCTTCTTTGACATTTTTTTTAAATTTATTTCTGATTTTTCCCTTTTTTCTCCCAATTTAGTGGCCAATTGATCCCTATTTTAATTCAAACACCCACCCTCGTATTGCATGCGTTCGCCAACTGCATCTCTCCGGCCGGCAGTCTCGAAGGAAAGCGCCTCCCCACTTTCGTGACAAGGCGAATCCAAGCCGAACCACTGTTTTTCCGACACACACAGAGACGCATTCACATGACGAACACAAGCCGACTCCGCCCCCCTCCCGAAGACAGCGTTGCCAATGATTGCTGCTTTATCGAGTCCGGCCATAGTCGGATCTGACGAGACCGGGGCGCGAACCCCAGTCCCCAGTGGGCAACTGCATCGACACCAAGCCGATGCTTAGACCGCTACGCCACCGCGGACCCTTCTGTGACATTTTAAATTGACCTTCTGCTTGCTCAAAATCTATTCCCAAGAAATCTTTCAACTTTCCCAGGTCTTTCATTTTGAACCTTTAGGTCAGCATCCCCTTTACACTTTTCAGTACACCCTTGTCGCTCGCTGCTATGATCAGATCGTCAACCCATATTATCAAGATTACCTTTTCGTTATGTTTTTCTCTTGTATACACACAGTGATCAGTGGGATTCTGTACAAAACCATTTTCACTCAAACATATATGTAACATAGCGTTCCAGTTTCTGCCTGACTGCTTTAGACCATAGAAAGACTTATGCAACTTGCATACTAGCTTTTCACACATTTCTGACTTTTTCTCATAACCTTCTGGTTGCTCTATATAGATTTCAGTCAATTGGTGCATGCAAATAGGCTGTCTTAACGTCCATCTGGTGTAAGACTAGGTTCTCTTGCACTGCCTTCTGCATGACCACTCTTACACTTGTCATATCAGCTGTGGGTGAGAATGTCTCCTCGTAGTCAGTTCCTGGTTTCTGACTGTAGCCTTTTCCTACGAATCTCGCCTTGTACTTATCAGATCCATCAATATCGCACTTGAGTGTGTAGATCCATCTACCCCCACTGCCTGTTTACCTGGTGGCAACTGGGTGAGGCTGAAGGTCTCGTTCTCCTCCAGTGATCACATCTCCTCGTTCATGGCATTTTTCCACTGCCTTGATTTGGTTGACGCTATGGCGTCCTGGTAGGTTTGAGGAATGTCGCATACTGCTCTATAACAAGAGTCCATGCATGTTTGCAGTTTGTCCTCTGTATCCTCAGTCTTGAATTCCTGTAGGTAAGCTGGTCTCCTCTTGGTTCGCAGTGGATTCCCTCTGATTACAGTCTCGGTGACTTTGCCCGGCTGTGTGCATTCGGTCTGTTCAGGTAAAGTCCCAGAAACTCCACTCTGAACACCCTGACCTGGTACGTTTTCCACATTTTTATCAACAACATTTTATTCGCTGTCATTGGCCCTGGGATGTACGTACATTCCTATCACCATATTCTATGTATGACTCAGGTGTTTGTCTTTCCTTTTCTTTGGCTGTCTTGGTTGTGAACTTCACCAACCTGTGCTTTTGGACCCTCTCTGTGTCTGGATAGTACACTAGATAAGCTGGGCTGTTTTTATCGTAGCTAATGAAAACACCTTGCTCGCACCTAGAGTCTAGCTTCCCTTTCTCTTGCTTGTAAGCAAAACAGATTAATCCAAATTTCTGCAGTTTGGATGTGTTTGGTTTCTTGCCTGTGAACAGCTCGTATGGCATTTTCTTTGTGCGCCTGCTGTAGCACCTGTTCCTCACATAAGCTGCTGTCTGCATAGCGTAGTTCCATAGCTTATCTGGTAACTCGCTTTTTATCAGTAGGCATCTGCTCATATCATAGAGAGTTCGCCAACCTCTCTCTGCTCTGCCATTTTGGTGGGGTGAATAGGATGCAGACGTCTCGTGTCTAATCCTATTCTTGGTTAACAATGCCTACAAGTCTCGGCTTGTAAACTCAGTGCCGTTATCTGAACGGATACACTTGACTTCTCCGTAAAGTGCTATGTCTGCTAAGAAACTTTCTGTGGCTTGCACTGTATCACTCTTGGACCTTAGAAAATACACCAACACGGTACCTGAGTAGTCGTCTGTAAAAGACTGTGCATATCTGTACCCCTCTATGCTTGGTGTCGGCATGGGACCGGCTAAGTCAGTGTGGACTAGTTCTAAGGGTTTCTTAGCCTTTCTGTATGGCCCCTATTTGTTGCTCTTGCCACCGAAAATATGTCATGTGAGTATGAAGGCATATATAGTGTATAACGTAGCTGTGCTCTGTGCTGTCGGCCGGCGCTGTCTAGTAGACATATCATCACCGTTCCTCTTCGTTGTGCTATTCCACTGCACTTGGTGCCATCGGCTAACTCCATGGGTGTCAGGCGGGAATGAGTTGTCGAAGCTTTTAAACTTTCTGATGTTGTTCACGATGTGGGATGTTGCTCCTGCATCCACCATGATGTCTTTCGTCTTCACGATGTCTGGTGGTCTCTCGTTCTTTGTGTGCTTGGCCTTGAAGAGATGGTCTTGGTCTCTATTTTGTTCCTCCGCGACTTTTCTGACACCATCTTGTTCCCCCTTTTTCTTGCACAGGGATTCTTGGTGTGTATTATTTTTGCAGTAACTGCACCACACTTTTCGAAAAACATTTCTTGCCTTGTGCCCTTTTATTCCACACTTGTAACACGTCACGTTGGCATCTTCATCTTTTCTGTTGCTAGCGTGTGTCCTGGTGGGGCCTAGGCCTTGCCTCGCACATGTCTTCATCACATTATCCGTAGATCCCGCCGTGTTCATTTTCTCCGCCTCTTCACAGACCCGTAGTCTTCTGTTAAAGTCTGAGAATGTAACGTTATCTTCGTTTTGTGTTATGTGGACGGCTAGCGGCTTAAAGGAGTCTGGTAGCCCGCCTAGGATCATGGCTACGACCAGTCCATCACTCATGGTCTCGTCTGCATCTCTCAGGGCCGTAATGAGGTTCTCCGCCCTTATTATGTAGTCCGTAACACTCTCGTTGTCCGCCATGCGTAGCTTGGTCAATGACGTGTATAAATGTATTATCGGCGGCTTGCTTTTCCCGCCATAATGTTCTTCCAGTATTCTCAGAGCCTTGCTGCCATCATCAGCGGCTTCGTGTCTTATCAGCGATAGGCTTTTATCATCCATCAGTCTTATTAGCTCAGCATAGCAGTCAGCATTCCTCCTCCTATCTTCAGCTAACTCTTCTTCGCTAGCGCCGGTGGGCTCGGGTAGAATAGTCTCGTTTAGCTTCAGAGTATGTAAGCAGCCTCGGAATCTTGTTTCCAAAGGCCATACTTACCTTCGGATCCGTCCAACAAAAGCTGCGGCGGTGCCAAGACTCCTGTTGCTCTGCTTGCCATTTTGCTAACGTCTTAATTTTACCGTGGCCTACTAGCTTGCTGTACTTTTTCTTTTCTAAGCTGGCTTGTTAGCTTCATTGGCTAATGCATAATATGTCGCGTAAAACTTTTTAAACACAGATTAAGAAACTATGTGACATAAATGCTCACTTATCTCCAAGCTGGTCCACACAACCTGTTGAAGTTCCGTGTAATACTTCACGTTAAACATCTTCCGGAATGCTAGCTTGTGTCTGTAGTGATATAACGCCATGTATATCCACTGGAACTACACTATGTGTTATGTACTACCCGGACTGTTATTATGGTTACACCACTACCATGTATGGTTATTACGTCTGCCTACTGAGCCACGATTAAACCTGAGTTCTATAACCCGGTGTGGTCATTGATCCTCGACCAATACTACCCCAAGTATTACTTCATGGTGGCAGCGGTAAAGTACTCTCTATGAAGAATGAAGATAGACTGATAAAATTGTCCGTGGATAATTTCTGTCATCATTCAAGCAAGAGTGCGCCGGAGCTGAGCTAGCCGCAAAGCTCACTAGCTAGCTAGTAACAGGAGACGTCATGGCATCGCATCTACCGACGATGAATTGGTCAGACCCGGACCTGGGTGAGGTAATTTCACTGTATAAACAGAAAATGACTCTGTGTTTAGAAGATGAAGAAATAAATGGCGCAGCTAAACAAGCTAGGAAAATATGTCGTGGAATCGGAGATGAAGGATTAAAAAGACTGAGCGCCATTGGTCTCACTGATGATGAAAAGAAAAAGCCTTCCAAACCATGGGACTTCTTTGAAAAACAGCTAAAGTTAACGTAAATTTCAGAATCCATAGACTGCAACTGATGCAACACAGACAGAAACCAGATGAGAATATTGATGATTTTGTGACCAGAGCCAGAACACTAGCACAGAAATGTAAGTTTTCAGACGAAGAGCTTAGCGAGCGTATGATTGAGCTTATTATTGCGAGCACTCCCCATGATGCCCTGAGGAATGATCTATACAGCACACCAAAAGGATATTCCTTAGCAGAGGTTCTGGCCGAGGGACGAAAATATGAAGCCCTGACAGCAGGCAATGAACAGTTAGACAAACTTAGCCTGTCACACAATGAGAGAATCCACGCTGTGGACAGGGACCGCATATGTCGTAACTGTGGGAGAAGCCACAACCACGTCGATGTCCTGCATATGATGATGAATGCAATGCGTGTGGTGCAAAAGGTCACTGGGAGCGGTGCTGCAGGAAGGCCAAACGAGAGCGCCAGGAACACTCCAGCCAGAGCAGGAGCAGGGGAAGTAAGTCCCACACACCACAAGACAAACAGCACAAGCACAAAACCTATAAAGACAAAAAGCAACAGAGCAGGACTCGCATACATGCTGTAGAGTAGCAGTGAAACAGACAGTGAGAACGAAAGTACTTACCAGAAACAGTTCCACTCCATAACTATCAGTGAAAAGTGCATGCATAGCATAGACAGCAAGCCGGCCAGAGAGGAGGCGTACACAGTCCTGAAGGTGACACCACCTGACCTACCTGGTCGTGGATACACACTACATCTGAAGATAGACACAGGTGCGTCATGCAACACACTCCCATTGCGTACCTTCAAGCAGATGTACGGTGAAAATGCATGCACCCAGAAATGACTGAAAAAAACCAACAGGAGGCTATCTGCATACAGTGGTCACGCAATCCCCTGCCTAGGCACCATTGACATTCCATGCCAGTACAAAGAATCCAAATGGATCAATGCAAAGTTCTATGTTGTAGACGTACCAGGGCCAGCCATAGTTGGGCTGCCAACATGTGAACTGTTAAACCTAGTGACTGTCAATGTAGATGCAGTGACCGAGAAAGGACATGCAAACCAGAAAAATGTCAACACAAGACAGACTAAACCCAAAATGACCATATCTAACAGTGCAGACCTAAAGAGAGCATACCCAGACCAGTTTGACAAAATTGGCAACTTCAGTGGAAAGGCCAAGCTCTTCCTGAAAAAGGATGCTGAACCATTCATAGACCCACCACGTAAGTGCAGCATTCACATCAAAGACAAACTGAAAGATGAACTGAATAACCTAGTCGAACAAGATGTGTTAAGAAAAGTAGAATAGCACACAGACTGGTGCTCGAGTCCAGCATACAGCACAAAGAAAGACGGCTCCCTTCATATATGCTTAGACCCCCAAAAGCTTAATGCCAGCCTTAGGAGATGCCCACACAAGATTCCTACTGTGGAGGAACTGAACCCGAAGTTTGCAAATGCAAAAATATCCAGCAAACGTGACGCAAAAGCTGGATATTGGTCAATACACCTAGAGGAAGAGTCACAACTGCTAACCACATTCCGAACTCCATTTGGTAGATACTGCTGGAAACGTTTGCCATTTGGTCTCAGTGTCTCTCAAGATCTCTTCCAGGCAAAGATGGACCAAATCCTGGAGGGGCTCGACGGTGTCGTCAGCATAGCCGATGATATCGCAGTCTACGGAGCAAGCGAACAGGAGCATGACAGGAACCTGACCAACCTGACGGAGAGAGCAGCCAAGACAGGTATTGTGTTCAACAGTGACAAGTGCACAATCAAACAGACAAGCATCTCATTCTTTGACAACCTGTACACAGACAAAGGTATCAAACCTGACCCAGCCAAAATCAGGGACATCCAGAAAATGCCGACACCCCAGAACAAAGATGAACTGAGCAGATTCTTGGGGATGCTGACCTACCTGTCACCCTACATCCCAAAGTTCGCAGACAAAGCACACACACTGAGGGTGCTGCTGAAAAGTGACGTGCCTTGGACATGGGACACTGAACACCAAAAGAGCTTTGAGGACCTGAAATCAGTTATCAACGAACATGACTGCCCGAAGTACTATGATCCAAGCACACCTCTGACACTTGAGGTCGATGCATCACAGAAAGGACTGGGCGTGGCATTAGTGCAGAACAAAAGACCCATAGCTTTTGGCTCAAAGACACTGGACGACTGCCAATCCAGGTACAGCAAACATAGAGCGAGAAATGCTGGCCATAGTCTATGGAATGCAGCGATACCATACCTACCTGTATGGGAAGTCATTCATTGTAGTTACAGACCACAAACCCCTCGTTACCATATGCACAAAGCCACTGCATGCCGCCCCGCCACGGCTTCAGCGAATGCTGATAAAAACACAAGGATACAACTACGAGGTCACGTATCGACCAGGAAACCAGATGGTCCTGGCAGACACACTCAGCCGACTACCCAACCCTGAGAACAACAGTAACATTGAGCTGGACGAGCGCATTGACGGAATAGAGGCAGAAGTCAAGGATCCAGAGATGCTCACTGTTGCAATGATAAACTTCTCTCCCGAGAAACAGGACGCACTCCGCACGGAAACCACCAGCGACCCCAGACTCAATGCACTGAAAGAGCTGATCCACCAGGGATGGCCAGACAACATCAAAGCTCTACCAAGACAACTACGTGAGTACTGGTCATTCAGAGATGAGCTCGCAGTTGAAGCAGGAGTCATATTCAAAGGCAGACAGGTGCTCATCCCAGACTCCATGACTGATTCTATACTCGAACAGCTGCATGTAGGACACCAGGGCATCGAAAAGACATGGCGACTGGCGAGAGAAAGTGTCCACTGGATCAGAATGAACAATGACATCGAAAGAGTCTGCAGGTCATGTAGCGTATGCGTGGAACATCAGGATGCAAATCCAAGGCAACCTCTCAACCCACACAACACACCATCAAAACCATGGCAATCCCTAGCTTCTGATCTATTCGAGATCGATGGACATCAGTATTTACTGATTGTGGACAGATATTCTAAGTTCCCTCTAGTGGATGAAATGCCCATGCCTGTGTCCAGCCGGGCAGTTGCACAAAAAATGGAAATGTACATGTCTCTTTTTGGAAGGCCTGACGAGATACTTACAGATAATGGACCCCAGTACACAGGGCACGCGTTCCAGAAATTCACGGCTGACTGGGGAATCAGGCACGTGACAAGCTCACCCCACTATCCAAAAAGCAATGGGTTCATTGAGAGGCATGTGCGACACATCAAATCCATTGTGAAGAAAACCATGAGACAAGGAGGTAACATACAAGTGGCCTTACTACAGGTCAGAGCAACACCCATCGACAGTAAACTACCATCACCAGCAGAACTGATCTTCGGAAGGCCAGACACCACCCTGCTGCCGAGTCGAGGGGACCCAGGCAAGGAGGAAAACCGACTCCACCTGGAGCAGAGAACAGCAGACATGAAGGAACATCATGACCGCAGCAGCGGCAGAGAACTACCTCGACTCGGTCCCGGACAGCACGTATCTGTCCTAAACAAGGAAAAAGGGACTTGGTATCCAGCCACCGTCGTACAAAAGTGCGGTGAGCCAAGGAGCTACATTGTGCAAACATCAAATGGGAAGAAACTCAGACGTGGCAGGAGCCACCTGCGGGAAATTCACCACCCCCATGCACTGAGGAGCGCAAGAACCCGCTTCACAGAACCTCAACGGGACACTCATGCAGCTGGAACTTCTTCCAGCCAAACCTGTGAAACACACAAGACAGTACGCACAAGATATGGAAGAGCTGTTTCCAAACCAGCTCACTACAAGGACTATGAGTAGAGACAATCACACACAAAAGGAGGGCTCTGAATATGTTTATTGATTTTTGAGATGGACAATTCTGAGTGTGTTGTCTAAAAAAAAAAGAAAAAAAAAGAGAAGGCAACCTCTGTGTAATGACTGTACAATGCTGATCAATGATTGTACCACATTGGAATGTTCTAGAGTATTTTGATACTGTAAAAATTGAAAACTAAACAGGGGGGATGTAGTGATATAACGCCATGTATATCCACTGGAACTACACTAGGTGTTATGTACTACCCGGACTGTTATTATGGTTACACCACTACCATGTATGGTTATGACGTCTGCCTACTGAGCCACGATTAAACCTGAGTTCTATAACCCGGTGTGGTCATTGATCCTCGACCAATACTACCCCAACTATTACTTCAGTGTCCATCTCTGCCTGGGCCCATAACCTGTTGAGCTGGGGTGCGCAATCTTCTAGTTACGCGTAGAGGATAAGCAAAGCTTGGCTGTTTTCTCTTTAGCCTTTAACGTTAGGCATATTTTTTTAGGCAAATACAGCAGGTCTCTTGGCTCTCTACTACCGACTCTTACAACACACTGTCGCACACAGAGAACGTGCCGACGTCACATCTGAATGTACCGTAATACAATGAGTAAGGGCGCCATCAAATAACAACACTTAACAGTACATCTGTACATCTATAAACCTATACAACTCTATATATCTCTATAAATATGTACATCTGTACATTTCTACATCTGTACAGCTATACATCCCTACATCGCTACATCTCTATATATCTCTTTACATCTGCACATCTATACATTTCTACATCTCTACTTTTCTACATCTATCCATCACCATCTATCACAGAGCAGATGATGTTGTAACGCCATTGCTGCTCCAAATCACACGTTACTCTTCAGTCAGCAGACCCACAAACGAAGATGTTACATCTCGATTAGAATCGTTTGCTGTTTTATTATTTCTGCTTTTATAAACAGCGAGCTTTGCTTTCCCCAACTAAGATTTTTTTAATCATTTATTTCTAAGAGTTTTCAATTATATAGAATTACAAACATTGATATGTATGTATGTAATTATTCTTAACCCAACCCCTTTACCCCCAGCAGACCCTCCCGATCCACGTGTCCCCCTCCAACACCTGAACCCCAGAGGAAAGAAAGAACAAAAATTATAATAATAATGATAATGATTATAATAATAATAACGATAATGATAATAATGATAATAGTAATAATAATAGCAGCCGGCATTCATGTCATTCCCATCCCACAATATGTAAAAGCATTAGTTATTAACAACAACAACCAACCCCCCCCCCCCCCGTGTGTTTGGTACTGGCGGCGGCCCGCTGACACGTGACTGCGGTGAAGCGGCAGTGGCATCGCCACAACCTTTCAAGGCAGCAACGATGAATCCTCCTCTATTCATCATCACTCACAGGTTTGGAAATTCCCTCCCAAACAAAGTATACTTACCCATTTTTCAAGATAAACATGTCGTTATGATGAAACCTGAGGTTGAAACATATGTATTTAATTAAGTAAATTTATTTTTGCTAACACCTGTCAATGCTAGTGAGTGAGCAGGAAGGCTAACTTTAGCTAGCAGAGACTTTGTGATAGTCACACGTGCCATATATGTATTGTTAATTAGATTAACAATGAGGCGACACAGAAATGAAGACGGATAGCGCGCTGATTCAGCTTGACTCTTTTACTGAATGCCTTCTTCTATGGTGGTACGTGTCATTCAACAGGTATGTAGCAGCAGCAGCACCACCACAGGCTACGCCTAGTTACTCCACATCACAACACGCACATACATTCTGAAGGTTATAACGTTAATACGGAACGGCTACATTCACCTGATTGTGAAAACAATGTTTTATGTAGCGTTTACATTCATTTCAGAGTACTGTGTGTTGGTAGTCTGGTAACTTCATAATGTGTTCCTAGGCTGTTGGGTAACTTTGCTAGCTAGTTTAGCTCACTATGAGAAATGAAAACGTTGACTACAGTACAGCAAGCTGACCTTGCAAGGCTGTGCAGCATGTACAGTGTGCAGTACAGGTTGGTTAGATGCATATGTTGTTGTACTCTACTGCATATTGCTTTCTTGCACTGTTCTATACTCTGTATTATCAATACAACCTTCCGGGGGAGGTCTTATCATATGGCCATGAAACGTGTTTTTCTTTGCTGAAAACTGTTGTAAAATGGCAGTTTAAAACCTTTTTTTTATTTCCGGGGGAGCATGCCTCCAGACCCCCCTACAGGGTTTTGTACCCCCCCCCCCCCAATATAAAACTCTCCTATGCTCTTAGTTGCAAACACCTCTTACATCTGGGGATATTTTCGCAAGTCTAGCGTTTGTGTAGTGGGCGCAGTGGATTATCTTCAATTGCTGCAGATCATGGCGTGCGCAGATCAGAATCACAATCACAACACTTTATTCATCCCCGAGGGGGACGTGGGTTCTATTACACACACCTCAAAACTAACAAGACACAAGATAAGAAAATAGAAACAAATAGAAACAAGAAAAACAGAAACAAATAGAAATAAAGATAAAATAAGAAATAGAAATAAGAACAAAATATATCACCAAGCATGGTGCACATAACACCCTATCTGTACTGCACTACCGCAGCACAAAACAACAGCACAAACAACACCCACCAGGGTCAGTCCAGTGACCATTAACTCAGGGTGTCTGACAGTCGGAGTCTGAAGGAGGAGTTGTAAAGTTTGAGCGCCACAGGCAGGAATGACCTCCTGTGGCGCTCTGTGGTGCTTTTTTGGTAGAATGAGTCTATTACTAAGAGAAGAGGGATGGAAGTCAGTAGCAGCAAGGCGGAATAGCTGTGTGTGAATGAGAGGGAGGACAGTGGAATGGTGAGGATGCAAGGAGTGGAGGCGACGAAGTGGATGAGTTTAAATACTTGGGGTCAACTGTCCAAAGTAACGGGGAGTGCAGAAGAGAGGTGAAGAAGAGAGTGCAGGCAGGGTGGAGTGGGTGGAGAAGAGTGTCAGAAGGGTACCAGCAAGAGTTAAAGGGAAGGTTTACAAGATGGTAGTGAGACCAGCTATGTTGTATGGTTTGGAGACAGTGGCACTGATGAAAAGACAGGAGGAGGAGATGGAGGTGGCAGAGTTGAAGATGGGAGTGACGGAGAAGGACAGGAATATGAATGATTATATTAGAGGGACAGCTCAGGTTGGACGGTTTGGAGACAAAGCAAGAGAGGCTAGATGGAGATGGTGTGGACATGTGTGGAGGAGAGATGCTGGGTATACTGGGAGAAGGATGCTGAATATGGAGCTGCCAGGGAAGAGGAGAAGAGGAAGGCCAAAGAGGAGGTTTATGGATGTGGTGAGGGAGGACATGCAGGTGGCTGGTGTGACAGAGGAAGATGCAGAAGACAGGAAGACATGGAAACGGATGATCCGCTGTGGCGCCTCCTAACGGGAGCAGCTGAAAGTAGTAGTAGTAGATTGTTATCTCTTGTGCAAAGGTTAATTGAGGGAAAAGTGAGTGTCATGGAGCCTCCTCCCTCCATTTCCAATATATGTTATTTATGCTGAGAGGAAGGTGCACACAGGGACGGATTAAACCAATCTGGGGCCCGGGGCACAATAATTCACGAGGCCCCCCTATAACAACACCAGAGAGTCTGAATGCAATTTCACCAAGCAGTTTTGATTAGTCATGTGACTTACAGTAATCACCGGAAACAACGCAACGCATCTGATATTATTAAAGGACCTACAAAATGTTACATTGTTATCATTATTATTATCATTGTTGTTGTTGTTATTATTATTTCACCCGTCACCAGCACTAACTGCTAAGGCACGCAAAGGTCACGTTAACGTTACCTCCCAGAATGCATTGAATATGTAAGGGATAATGTACAGCGAGCCGCTTATTATGTCATAATAATAACCGGCTCGCTGTACATTATCCCGTTTGTTACACGTCTACTTACTAAATAAATCAATAATTTGCCACAAACTGTAGTGTGATGAGAACTACAGTGCCCAGCATGCTGTGTACGTAAGAGGAGGGGCACGCAACTACTATATGTGTTAGCGCGGTTCTGTACTGGGACATTCTGGGGATCGTCCGGGTCGGGGACTGGAAGCAGATGGCTGAATAAAGCACGTTATTAATCGCGACTCCCTTGCCTGTCGTTTATGCGCATGACATATAGCAAAAAATGTTTTTATTGATTTAAAAATGATTGTAGGCTATTGCTTCCATTCATCCAGATTACGTGAGATTTCTACGTTCTACGCATGGCAGCGGTCTGTGAGAATTCTAGTGAAATCATGTCTTACATAAACCCTGGTAATCGACATTACCTCTTGTAATGATTATTTATAGAAGGGGTAATCATTGGGCGGATTTCAGAGGACGTAATTTCGCTAATATTGGGGGCCCCCAGAAGGGCCCGTCGGCCCGTGCATTAATCCGTCCATGGGTGCACATTCCTCTCGCTCATCTGCTCAACACTCGTGTATCTGGTAATGTCTGTGATATGCTTGCTCTTAGTCTTCTCTCATCCAGGTTTCTGCTATAGGGGGACTTTAATTCTCTGACCTGCCTGACCTTTAAGACGTGCACTGCTCCTCTGAAATGGCTTCAGTACAAAGGAGCACCAATTGAGGGAATATTGATGCCACCTGTGTCCAACTGGTATTCGTTACAAAGGTCCTCCCTGATTGGCCACAGACAGCGGGTGACAGGGTATAAAAAGTGTGCGAAGAAGGCAAACGGTGGTTCTGTTTTTCCCTTTCCAGGACAATGCAGAGGTTCAGTGTATTGTAGATCGAAAGGAATTTTCCACGGTTTTCTTTTTTCTTTCTGCAGAAGATAGAGTGGTTGAAATGTTTTTCTTTGTGGCTATCTTTTTGTGGCCGATCTGAATAATTTTTTTTCTTTTTAAATTTTGAACACCAACTCCGGCCTGCTGGTCCATCCTTGCCAGTCACACTACTGACCATCTTTAAAGTAGAACATTTGGTGGCAGTGGTGGGATGGTACCTTAGTGAAGTGGAAACCAGTGAAGGAAAGAGACCAGATGAAGAGCGTGGGGCGTGAACGGGCCGGGTCACCAGGCAAAACCCGATTCCACAGCAGAGCCAAAAAAGTGACCGGGCTGAGAGGAGCGCAGAGTTTGAGGCTCTACTTAAAGGGGCCATGGGTTCCTATCAAGACCCACCTAATAGTTATTCTCCATGCGTCAATGAACGAATCCATGAAGAACCAGTGGTTCAACCAAAAATGGTTACAGTGAGTGCCCCAAGAGCACAATCTGCTGACGTTAGTTTCATGGAAATGAGATGAGGACCTTCATGCGACACTCTAAACGTAATGAAGAAATGTTTGAAAAATCAGATTGCTGAAAGACCAGATAGTGTCAAAACCGTCACAAGACTGGACATCAGAAGATCAGCTAGTCTATACTATCCTCTTCCAACACCTGACTGCTCCCAAGTCCGAGCAGTTGACACTTCCACAATCATGCCTGCAATCATTCAGCTAAGACAAGGAGACTCAACACCAATCTTATCAACAGCCTGCTTTTCTCCAGCAGCCCCTCTTACAGAATCGGCTGCTTGATGATCCTTCCAACCGAGTTCCAGCCTCCCGCATTGCTGAACCGAGAATCCCTGATTTCAGAGAAGGTGAGAATGCTGAGAGCTTCTTTGTGCAGTTTGAGAGGATAGCCAGAACCTGGGGGTGGAGGCAGGAAGAATGGGCTGCCCAGGTAGTCACCTTATTGACCGGAAGGTCCCTTGAAGCGTATGCTGGCATGGATGAAGATCAGGCAGAGTCCTATGAAGCCATTAAAACAGCAATACTAACCAAATACAATGTCACAGAAGAAACCTGTCGGCAGAGATTCCGCAGCACCATTATTCCATTAGGGAAGACAGTCCGAGAGAGCTACAGCCGACTGAAGGGACTGTACAAGCGGTGGATGCCTCCCAGATAGCCGTACTAAGGACCAGATTGGAGAGCTCATCATTTTAGAGCAGTATCTGCGAGTACGTCAGCCAGATGTCCGCACCTGGGTGAGGGAGAACAGTCCAAAGTCTGGAGAAGAAGCAGCTGGACTAGCAGAGTGGTATATGGTAGCACATCGGGAACCCATAAAGAAAAGGGTGTCTACAATGAAGCCTAGGTATGAGGGATATAGACCACCAAATCCAACAGATGTTGGTAATACTGACAATGGGGTTGGGGAAAAGGTTTACACAGCCAAAAGGTGACTTTGTGTTACTATTGTCAACAACCTGGCCACAAGGCTTCAATGTGCCCTTTACAAAAAAAACAAAGCTGTTGAAAGGTGTTCAGTACCTAGACCAGAGCAGGAAACAGTACATGGTGAGCCTCTAATCATACATAGACATGGAACTGATGTAACTATTAATAGTGAAGTGGTAAAAGCTTTAGCGGATACTGGTAGTACCCAAACACTCGTAAAAGCTAATTTGGTCAGCAATACTCTACCCAGTTATGAAAAGGTTGTGAATATTGATTATGTGCATGGTGACAGCCAGGACTACCCCACTGCTAATGTTACTCTTGGGATTGAGGACCAAGTTTTTATGCTAAACGTGGGGGTGCTGGAAAGTCTTGCTTATGATGTTATTCTAGGAGATGACTTGCCTATTCTAGACCATGTGGTTCAACAAACATCAGAGGCCTTTACCTCTATGGTAGTCACTAGACTTATGACTAGAGGTCTGGAACCTTTACCCAATCTTGATGAACAACGTGACAAGCATGACAGGTTTTAGAATATTCTTGCACATCCTTATACAAGCCAGGCCAATAAAAACGCTGACTGATTTGGCCATAGGTCTTGGCTTGTCCTAGGTGCCCTGCCCATGGAATATTGTGTCCTAAATGGAGGATCACCTGACAGTACTCTGTAGGAATGACTAACCTAGGTGTCTCAGTGAGATATAACAGATCATCCTTCAGAATAAACGGTTCTCTGGTGACTCCTGGCACCCCATGAAACCTTCCACTGGTACTTCATCCACCTCAAATACTTAAGCAAACAGAGATTTCAAAGTTGGATCTTTTTTTTTAAAGTTCTCTGAAATTATCTGGCATCTGCCACTGTGGGTCTACAACTGGGCTCTCAACATTGGTGAGGATAGGGCTTCTAACATACCCTCTGTTTTTTCCCCCCTGTTGACGCGGTTGTCGACTCTTCCTATTCTTGTTTCCTCCCTGCAATAACTCATGATCCAGCCCGAAAGTCTGACAGGGGTTATATGCTGCCACTACCAATTATGAGTGTTCCCTATGAGAGGATAGCCATGGACATCATTGGGCCATTACCCAAGAGTAGTTCAGGATGCAAATGTGCTCTGGTAATATGTGATTATGCAACCAGGTACCCTGATGTTTATCCTCTTTGGCTCTGTTCAAGTGAAGCATGTGGTTCGGTGCTTGGTAGATCGCTTTTTCCGAGTTGGTATTCCAAAAGAAATTCTGACTGACCAAGGCTCCAACTTCATGTCTCACCTGATGAAACCCATGTATGCTCAGCTGGGGATTAAAGGTCTAAGAACTACACCTTACCATCCGGAGACTGGTGGTCTCATAGAACGGTTTAATGGTACTTTGAAACAAATGCTGAGGAAGTTCATTCATGAGACAGGCAAAGACTGGGGTAAATGGTTGCCCTTTTTGTTGCTTGCCTACCGAGAAGTGCCGCAGGCCTCAACTGGTGTATCTCCTTTTGAGTTATATGGGAGACAGGTCAGAGGACCCCTGGACATGCTGAAGGAGAACTGGGTGGCTGGTGAGGTGACAACACACAGCATTGTTTCCTACATCCTTCAGATGAAAGACCAGTTGGAGAACCTGAGCGAGATGGCCAAGAATCGCATGAAGCAGAGCCAGTGCAGGCAGAAGGTATGGTATGACAGACATGCCAGAGAGAGAGAGAGAGTTGCAACCTGGACAGAAAGTATTGGTGTTGCTTCCTACAGGACCAAGTAAGCTACTTGCTAAGTGGCAAGACCCATACACGTTATCCAGGAAAGTAGGGCTTATAACCTATGAGATTTTCTGCCCTGATAAACAGATGTCCAAACATACCCTCCATGTGAATCTGCTGAAGTTGTATTTGGAGAGGCAGCCAGAACATACAAGCAAACGGGTCATGTCGATCAGAAAAATCAAAGATTTTGATGGAGAAATGGAAGAATCGGGTGAAGCTGAGTTGACACCTCAGAGGGGAGGAGAGAACCTCCCAGTTTTCCCTGAGCACCTGGATCCAGAACAACGCATGCAGTTGACCGAGGTAAAACATTCTTTTTCTGCATTATTTCAAGCGACATCTGGTCGAACCGATTTTATAAGCCACAAGATTGTGCTCAAAGAGAATAAACCGGTAAGTTTGAGACCCTACAGGATTCCAGAGAGGCTGGTGGAACCACTGAAGCAAGAGATGCAAGCAATGCTAGACATTGAACCGTCTACCAGTGAGTGGTCTAACCCTATTGTCTTGGTACCCAATAAAGACTCTCCTCAGCTACGGTTCTGTTCAGGCGTGAAAAAACTCAAGTGTCTCATGTTTTGATTCATATCCAGTGCCTCGTATTGATGAGTTGCTGGAGAGGCTAGGCAAGGCCAAGTACATCACCACATTAGACCTATGTAAAGGCTACTGGCAAGTACCTCTGGACCTTGCTTGTAAGGAATTCACTGCCTTCCAGGGTTAGGTCTGTTCCAGTAGACCATTTTACCTTTTGGATTGCATGGATCACCTGCAACTTTCCAAAGATTAAAGGACATTGTTCTCCAGCGCTGTTCCAGATTTGCAGCTGCCTATCTGGATGATTTCGTGATCTACAGTGAGGATTGGGAGGACCACTTGGAGCACCTAAAAAAACGGTCTTGGGGAAAATCCAAAATGCTGGCCTGACCATCAATGGCAGGAAGTGTTCTTGGGCTCAAGAGGAGGTGAGATACCTGGGTTATCTGATCGGGAGGGGGCAGATCAAACCACAGGTGGAAAAGGTGAAGGTCGTGGAGATGATCCCAAAACCTGAAACCAAGGAGCATCTGAGATCATTCCTGGGACTAATTGGGTAGTGTAGAAGGTTCATTTCCCATTGTGCTATATTGGCAGCACCATTAACTGGCCTCACAAAAAAAATCCTGTACATCCAGACTGCAATGGTCAGACAAGTGTGAGCAGGCTTTTAAAACCTTGAAATTGTTCATTTGTCAAGCGCTGGTGTTACAAAGTCCAGACTTCACAAAGAAGTTTGTGGTGCAAGTGGATGCATTAAATGTTGGACTGGGGGCTGTGTTGGCACAGGGAAAACGAGGCCCTTCTTGTTCCCGAGTAGAAAACATTTTGATCGAGAAAATAAATATTCTCCTGTTGAGAAAGAGGGTCTGGCAATTAAGTGGGCAGTTGACTCTCTACGCTACTATCTCCTGGGAAGGGAATTCCAGTTGCAGACTGACCATCAAGCCCTAAAGTGGATTCACTCAATGCAACATCAGAATGCCCGGATGCTGGGGTGGTGTCTCGCCCTCCAGCCATACCAGTTCATCACTGAGCACTGTCCTTATTGCAGACTATTTATCCAGGTTACATGAGATGTGTGAGCCAAATGGAGAGGGGGTGAGACATGTCATGGAGCCTCCTCTCTCCATTTCCAAAATGTTATTTATGCTGAGAGGAAGGTGCACATTCCTCTCGCTCATCTGCTCAACACTCGTGTATCTGGTAATGTCTGTGATATGTTTGCTCTTAGTCTTCTCTCATCCAGGTTTCTGCTATAGGGGGACTTTAATTCCCTGACCTGCTTGACCTTTAAGACGTGTACTGCTCCTCTGAAATGGCTTCAGTACAAAGGAGCACCAATTGAGGGAATATTGATGCCACCTGTGTCCAACTGGTATTCATTAGAGGTCCTCCCTGATTGGCAACAGACAGCAGGTGACAGGGTATAAAAAGTGTGCGAAGAAGGCAAACGGTGGTTCTGTTTTTCCCTTTCCAGGACAATGCAGAGGTTCAGTGTATTGTAGATCGAAAGGAATTTTCCACAATCTTTTTTTTTTCTTCTGCAGAAGACAGTGGTTGAAATGTTTTTCTTTGTGGCCGATCTGAATATATTTTTTTTTTTATCTGAACAGTAACTTCGGCCTGCTGGTCCATCTTTCCCATTCACACTACCGACCATCCTCAAAGTATGACAGTGAGGCACTCCTATTTGGAGAAGAAATTTTCGGAAAGCTCAATTATCCTACAGAAAGGGAGGGATGAAATATTTGGGAATTTTTGTGGGAAATTAGTCGTTTTTGCTCAAAGCTGGAAAAATGCCATAGAAATAATTAAAGGATGTCTCAAGTAAAGGAAATGGGTGTTCTTACATTTATCTTGCAGAGACTACATGTTAATTATTCATTTGTTCCTGTCGACATGGCACTGATTGGCATGTGTGGATCTTCCTACCAACCTTAAGCTGAGCCTATGGATATCTTTTGGAACAAGCTGCACTGGATCCCTCAGAGTGTACCGCATCTTTCCAAGCGAGCAGGTAATTAAGGAATTATGCATACAACCAGCAGGGCTGCCACTTCCGTCTTTAGTTTATTCAGAGACTGCTCACAGGAACAAAAAACTTGATTTGGAGACCGTTAGCCTGTACAATTCTGCATCAGTTTGGTTGTCTAGGACTGGGCCGATCCTTGTTTTTAATGGACCTCAGGAACCCTAGCTTTTCTGAATCACCTTTTCTTTTCTTTTTTTTTAAATCGTGGACTTTTTAGAGTTTGGGACAGAGTGGAGAGCCCTATATCTTTGTTCCAACTTTTAAATGAACCCATGGTTTATGGAGGGCGTTTGACCACAACCTGTGGAGTAGGATCCTCAATCTTTAAATTGTTCTGCGGGGCAAAGGTCGTAACATTGGGGCATGTTTATGAACTGGCTTGACCCAAGTTGGACAATGCTGCTCACCTGGGAGTGAGATCTATTCACTTTATTAACCAGTTGCTTGGCAGGTGGAAACAGCAACTTCCTGAAGGAGGATGTTCCTTGTTAGTTGTAGTAATGGTTCTTTTTATCCTGATAATGACGACCCTTTTACTTTTATGAATGTTTCTCCTGATGTTAAAGGTTGCAATAGCAGTATTTTAGATCTGAAAACTTAGTATTCAAGGATCTAAGAGGCAAATAAATATTAAGTTTTTAAAGATACTGAATAAATTGAAATTTAGTTATCGGGTTGATGCACCTTGGAGAGCTCACCTGAGCATGAATGAGGATATGAAACCAGAGTGGAGGGCTTGGAACGAAGTGCCACTACCTCAAAGCTGGTGGTCTGTAGTGCAGTGTAATATTTAAAAGGGTTGCCTCCTAACGGTCACTCTACAGTGTCCCGAATGAAGCAATGTCCACACATCAAATAACGTTTGGTGTTCCGTGTTTACTGTGGTCAGCCATGCATACACAATCCCTTCCGTCTAGTGCATTTCCTGGATCTCCAGGATATGTCGGTGACGTCATCGCCTAGCGTCGTGCTGGACTAGAGCATTACTGGATCATGCCATTATATCCTGACCTATGGATACTACATCCCCCTTATTTTAAAGAAAAAAATACTTGGTGGTATGCACGTGCAGTAAGCTATCATGTCAACATAAATCTATCAATAAATAAAATAGACATTTTCAATTATTCCACCAATGAAATAAATCTGCAAATGAATCTTCAATGGCCCTGAATAGCTCAATTAACATTCGGGAACAACATGAATACACATATTTCAGTGCAACATCAATTCACATTTTCAACATTTTTTTTTAATTTTTTTGCAACACAATATAAAACCTTTCTGCTTCTTTTTTTTTCAAACGGTCACAAGTCAAAGATAACTTTTGGCTTAACCACGCGTCCTGACCTGGTAGTGACGTGTTGTGGTGACACTCTTGGGGAACCTCACACTTTGCTGTACAGTCTTGGTGGTCTGGGGCTCCACCTGTTGGTCGTGTGTATTAACTTCCTGACCTGCATCACATTCGTTGGTCTGTAGAAGGTGTCGATTGCGTCGAAGCGCTTGACCTTCATCTGTGATGATGTAAGATCTTTGGGTCTCAGCTGGTCCGACAACTGTAGTGGGTTTCCACGTTCCAGTTGGCTGTTTTTGGCACAGTTCTCTCCTGCCATGGACTGCGCTGCGACAAGCGAGTTCTGGTTGTAGCTGTTTTGCAGTGGTTGTGGAAGGACTGAGCGTAAGGCTCTGCTCATTAACAGCTGTGCTGAGGAGTTGAGTCCGTCCACTGGTGTGTTCCTGTATTCCAATAAGCTGAGGTACGGGTCTGACCTCTGTGTGTGTGCGTTGTCCATGAGGGCTTTGGCTGTTTGCACTGTCTTCTCAGCCAACCCGTTGCTCTGTGGGTACAGGGGGCTGCTTGTGACATGCTCAAAGTCCCATGCCTGTGCAAAGCTCTTGAAATCCTGTGATCTGTAGCAAGGGCCATTGTCACTCACTACAGACTGGGGTATTCCAAATCTTGCAAACATGGCCTTCAGCTTCCGGATGACAACTGGGGCAGTGAGGTTTACGATTTTCTCTACCTCAAAGTACCTGCTATAATAGTCAACTGCAACTATATAGTCTGTGCTGTTCCATTTGAACAGGTCGGTGGCTATGACCTGCCAAGGTCGTTCAGGAATGGGGTGTGGCAGCATTGGCTCTTTGGGGACGGAGTGGCGTCGCTCTAGGCAAATGCTCCAAGATCCAACTAGTGTCTCTATTTGTTTACCATCCCTGGCCAGAATAGAATCTCTCTCGCACGCTGCCTACACGTCTCCATGCCGAGATGGCCTGTGTGTATGCGCGCAAGCGTGTCTGCTCTGAGTGGTTTTGGCACCAGGATTTTTTCTCCTTTTAACAGGATGCCATCTGTCTCGGATATTTCATCCCTGTGATTCCAGTATGCAGCGACAGCAGAACATTGTTTGACTGTCTCAGGCCACCCTGATTGGATGAGTTGCTCATCCTTGGCTGTGGCAGACCTGATTTCTGCCATTTTCCGCTTGCCCACCGGAGCACTGCTGATCACTGTGTGTATTTGGGAATCCATGCCTTAACTCAGCCAGTTGTCACTGTACTCAATCGGCTTCCTAGACAGCGTGTCCGCGACTGGTATTTGCTTTCCGGGCTTGTGAACAATGTTGACGCTGTATCTTTGTATCTGTAGCATCATGCGCTGGAGCCGCGGCGGTGCAGATGCCAAGGGCTTTGGCATGATTGACTCGAGCGGCTTGTGCTCTGACTCCACGGTCACCTGACGTCCATACAGGTATTGGTGGAATCGTTTGCATCCAAAGAGCACGGCGCACAGCTCCTTTTCGATCAGAGCATAGTTGACTTCCGTCTCATTCAGTGCATTTGATGTATATGCAATTGGTTTCTCATCCTGCAGCAGGACTGCTCCTAAACCATGTTTGGAGGCATCCACCTGCAGCTTCACATCCTTAGTGGGGTCAAAGTAGGCTAGTACGGGACCTGGCTTTTGTGTTAAGAGGCTTTTCACTTGCTGGAATGCAGCATCCTGGTTCGAGTCCCATACAAACTCACTGCTCTCTTTCAACAGTTCTCAGAGCAGGGCTGTTGCGTCTGGGAACAAACTTAGACAGGTAAGTGATCATGCTCAATATCATGTCATGTCTTTGATTGCTTTGACTTTGTTGGGGTCAGGCCGGACGCCCTCGTGTCAGTATGTGTCCAAAATAGCTCACCTTGGACACACAGCTGATGCTCTTGTCTTTGTTCAATGTTATTCCTTTCTCTTTGGTTCTCTGCAGCATGGCACGCAGGCTGACATCACGCTCCTCTTTGGAGCGGGCATATACAATGATGTCATCAATAATGGTGGCGACATTGTGGAGTCCTTCATAGGCCTCGTCCACCCGTCTCTGGAACTCATCTTGTGCAGATATGATTCCGAACGGGAGTCTCTTGAATCTGTGTCTGCCATAGACGGTGTTAAATGTGGTTAGCATGGATGACTCTTCGCTGAGTTTTATGTTCCAGTAAGCAGACCTGGCGTCTAATATGCTAAAGTACTGTGCCAGTCTTGCCGTGATGTTATCTAGAGTAGAGAGTGGATAGTGGGGTCTCTGGATGGCTTTGTTTAGGGGGCGGGGGTCTAAACAAATCTTGACCTTTCCTGTTTTGGGTTTTTCCACTACTGCTAGTGTTAACCCATTCGGTCGGTTCAGTGACCTTTTGGATTATGCCCATTTTCTCCATTTCATCTAACTCGTCTTTCGGTGGGCTGCGCAAAGCGTATGGGATGTTGCGAGGCGGGCACACCACTGGTGTTACTTCAGGTTTCAGGCGAAGACTACACTCTCCAGGAAACAGTCCAATGCCCTGAAACACATCCGCGTACTCATCCATCGGCTCATGTGTGGCTCTGGCTGCACATTGACCATATGCACTATTTTGACAATGTTCAGGTCTAGACATGCTCTCGTGCCTAGGACGAGGGGAGCGCTTTCTGCACAGACTATGTCAAAATCTAGCATTACTGTTTTCTTGTTGTACCTGCAGCTTAACTTACAGGCACCTTTCACACTGAGTGTGTTCCCACCATATCCCGGACGTGGGCCTAGCACTACATTTCCAAACAGTTGGTGGAACGTGTTTACTGGTATTATGTTGGCCTGGGTACCTGTGTCTATTTTAAACTTTAATTTGTGCCTCCGTTTGCATATTTCCAATTCTGCAAAGGCCTGTTCCTTATTTGTGTTTTCATGCTGATCGCCACAGCGGATAACGGGAGCAGCTGGAAGTAGGAGTAGTAGTATGCTGTTTAGTTATAGTGTCAATGTACAGTTCATCTTCTGGTTGCTGTTCAGCGCTCTCTGCAATAGCGTGCACTTTCTTTGCTTTATATTGTGCTTGACGGTGCTGTGGTGGTGTCCTACACACCCTAGCATAGTGACTGAATCTTTTGCATTTGTTACACCGGCGTCCCTTTGCTGGACAATCCCTTCCGTCTCCTGCATTTCCTGAATCTCCGGGATAGGTCAGTGACGTCATCACGTAGCGTCGTGCTGGACTAGACCATTATTGGATCATACCATTATATCCTGACCTATGGATATTACATGCAGGGTCTTGCACTACCTCCAAAAGCTGGTGGTCTTGATTAAAACCAGACGCACACAAACACACACTGACGTTCAAAGCATTTTAATGAGCGTGACCTTGGAGTCCTTCTCCTTGTAGACCTGCGTTACACACAAGTCATGTGTTTTCACTAAAGCAGCCCACACGAGAATGACACCACCATCCAAACAGGGCCAACGACCCCTGATCCAAACAGGGCCAACGACCCCCTGATCCAAACAGAGCCAACGACCCCCTGATCCAAACAGGGCCAACGACCCCCTGATCCAAACAGGGCCAACGACCCCCTGATCCAAACACCCAGCAGGTCACCCTGTGTGACAGCGACACAGAGGCGAGAGGGAGACTAGAGAAATAGAGAGGAGGGGGCGGGGGGGTAGATACAGACAGAGGGGGAGACTAGAGAAATAGAGAGGAGGGGGCGGGGGGGTAGATACAGACAGAGAGGGAGGCTAGAGAAATAGAGAGGAGGGGGCGGGGGGGTAGATACAGACAGAGAGGGAGACTAGAGAAATAGAGAGGAGGGGGCGGGGAGGTAGATACAGACAGAGAGGGAGACTAGAGAAATAGAGAGGAGGGGGCGGGGGGGTAGATACAGACAGAGGGGGAGACTAGAGAAATAGAGAGGAGGGGGCGGGGGGGTAGATACAGACAGAGAGGGAGGCTAGAGAAATAGAGAGGAGGGGGCGGGGGGGTAGATACAGACAGAGAGGGAGGCTAGAGAAATAGAGAGGAGGGGGCGGGGGGTAGATACAGACAGAGAGGGAGACTAGAGAAATAGAGAGGAGGGGGCGGGGGGGTAGATACAGACAGAGAGGGAGACTAGAGAAATAGAGAGGAGGGGGCGGGGGGGTAGATACAGACAGAGAGGGAGACTAGAGAAATAGAGAGGAGGGGGCGGGGAGGTAGATACAGACAGAGAGGGAGACTAGAGAAATAGAGAGGAGGGGGCGGGGGGGTAGATACAGACAGAGGGGGAGGCTAGAGAAATAGAGAGGAGGGGGCGGGGGGGTAGATACAGACAGAGAGGGAGGCTAGAGAAATAGAGAGGAGGGGGCGGGGGAGGTAGATACAGACAGAGAGGGAGACTAGAGAAATAGAGAGGAGGGGGCGGGGGGGTAGATACAGACAGAGAGGGAGACTAGAGAAATAGAGAGGAGGGGGCGGGGGGGTAGATACAGACAGAGAGGGAGACTAGAGAAATAGAGAGGAGGGGGCGGGGAGGTAGATACAGACAGAGAGGGAGACTAGAGAAATAGAGAGGAGGGGGCGGGGGGGTAGATACAGACAGAGGGGGAGACTAGAGAAATAGAGAGGAGGGGGCGGGGGGGTAGATACAGACAGAGAGGGAGACTAGAGAAATAGAGAGGAGGGGGCGGGGGAGGTAGATACAGACAGAGGGGGAGACTAGAGAAATAGAGAGGAGGGGGCGGGGGGGGTAGATACAGACAGAGGGGGAGACTAGAGAAATAGAGAGGAGGGGGGCGGGGGGGTAGATACAGACAGAGGGGGAGACTAGAGAAATAGAGAGGAGGGGGGCGGGGGGGTAGATACAGACAGAGAGGGAGACTAGAGAAATAGAGAGGAGGGGGGCGGGGGGGTAGATACAGACAGAGGGGGAGACTAGAGAAATAGAGATGAGGGGGGCGGGGGGTAGATACAGACAGAGGGGGAGACTAGAGAAATAGAGAGGAGGGGGCGGGGGGGTAGATACAGACAGAGGGGGAGACTAGAGAAATAGAGAGGAGGGGGCGGGGGGGGTAGATACAGACAGAGAGGGAGACTAGAGAAATAGAGAGGAGGGGGCGGGGGAGGTAGATACAGACAGAGGGGGAGACTAGAGAAATAGAGAGGAGGGGGCGGGGGGGTAGATACAGACAGAGGGGGAGACTAGAGAAATAGAGAGGAGGGGGCGGGGGGGGTAGATACAGACAGAGGGGGAGACTAGAGAAATAGAGAGGAGGGGGCGGGGGAGGTAGATACAGACAGAGGGGGAGACTAGAGAAATAGAGAGGAGGGGGCGGAGGGTAGATACAGACAGAGGGGGAGACTAGAGAAATAGAGAGGAGGGGGCGGGGGGGTAGATACAGACAGAGGGGGAGACTAGAGAAATAGAGAGGAGGGGGCGGGGGGGTAGATACAGACAGAGGGGGAGACTAGAGAAATAGAGAGGAGGGGGCGGGGGGGTAGATACAGACAGAGGGGGAGACTAGAGAAATAGAGAGGAGGGGGCGGGGGAGGTAGATACAGACAGAGGGGGAGACTAGAGAAATAGAGAGGAGGGGGCGGGGGGGGTAGATACAGACAGAGAGGGAGACTAGAGAAATAGAGAGGAGGGGGCGGGGGGTAGATACAGACAGAGAGGGAGACTAGAGAAATAGAGAGGAGGGGGCGGGGGGGGTAGATACAGACAGAGAGGGAGACTAGAGAAATAGAGAGGAGGGGGCGGGGGGGTAGATACAGACAGAGGGGGAGACTAGAGAAATAGAGAGGAGGGGGCGGGGGGGGGGTAGATACAGACAGAGAGGGAGACTAGAGAAATAGAGAGGAGGGGGCGGGGGTAGATACAGACAGAGGGGGAGACTAGAGAAATAGAGAGGAGGGGGCGGGGGGGTAGATACAGACAGAGGGGGAGACTAGAGAAATAGAGAGGAGGGGGCGGGGGGGTAGATACAGACAGAGGGGGAGACTAGAGAAATAGAGAGGAGGGGCGGGGGGGTAGATACAGACAGAGGGGGAGACTAGAGAAATAGAGAGGAGGGGGCGGGGGGTAGATACAGACAGAGGGGGAGACTAGAGAAATAGAGAGGAGGGGGCGGGGGGTAGATACAGACAGAGGGGGAGACTAGAGAAATAGAGAGGAGGGGGCGGGGGGGTAGATACAGACAGAGGGGGAGACTAGAGAAATAGAGAGGAGGGGGCGGGGGGTAGATACAGACAGAGGGGGAGACTAGAGAAATAGAGAGGAGGGGGCGGGGGGGTAGATACAGACAGAGGGGGAGACTAGAGAAATAGAGAGGAGGGGGCGGGGGGTAGATACAGACAGAGAGGGAGACTAGAGAAATAGAGAGGAGGGGGCGGGGGGGTAGATACAGACAGAGGGGGAGACTAGAGAAATAGAGAGGAGGGGGCGGGGGGGTAGATACAGACAGAGGGGGAGACTAGAGAAATAGAGAGGAGGGGGCGGGGGGGTAGATACAGACAGAGGGGGAGACTAGAGAAATAGAGAGGAGGGGGCGGGGGGGTAGATACAGACAGAGGGGGAGACTAGAGAAATAGAGAGGAGGGGGCGGGGGGGTAGATACAGACAGAGAGGGAGACTAGAGAAATAGAGAGGAGGGGCGGGGGGGTAGATACAGACAGAGGGGGAGACTAGAGAAATAGAGAGGGCGGGGGGGTAGATACAGACAGAGGGGGAGACTAGAGAAATAGAGAGGAGGGGGCGGGGGGGTAGATACAGACAGAGAGGGAGACTAGAGAAATAGAGAGGAGGGGGCGGGGGGGGGTAGATACAGACAGAGGGGGAGACTAGAGAAATAGAGAGGAGGGGGCGGGGGGGTAGATACAGACAGAGGGGGAGACTAGAGAAATAGAGAGGAGGGGGCGGGGGGGTAGATACAGACAGAGGGGGAGACTAGAGAAATAGAGAGGAGGGGGCGGGGGGGTAGATACAGACAGAGAGGGAGACTAGAGAAATAGAGAGGAGGGGGCGGGGGGGTAGATACAGACAGAGGGGGAGACTAGAGAAATAGAGAGGGCGGGGGGGTAGATACAGACAGAGGGGGAGACTAGAGAAATAGAGAGGAGGGGGCGGGGGGGTAGATACAGACAGAGAGGGAGACTAGAGAAATAGAGAGGAGGGGGCGGGGGGGGGTAGATACAGACAGAGGGGGAGACTAGAGAAATAGAGAGGAGGGGGCGGGGGGGTAGATACAGACAGAGGGGGAGACTAGAGAAATAGAGAGGAGGGGGCGGGGGGGGTAGATACAGACAGAGGGGGAGACTAGAGAAATAGAGAGGAGGGGGCGGGGGGGTAGATACAGACAGAGAGGGAGACTAGAGAAATAGAGAGGAGGGGGCGGGGGGGGGTAGATACAGACAGAGGGGGAGACTAGAGAAATAGAGAGGAGGGGGCGGGGGGGGTAGATACAGACAGAGGGGGAGACTAGAGAAATAGAGAGGAGGGGGCGGGGGGGTAGATACAGACAGAGGGGGGGAGGAAGAGAGACACTTTGTATCAAAAGCTTTGGCAACACAGATGAACAACGCGTCGTGCCCATAAAGCGAACTGGCTTGCGAGAGGGAGCGGGAGGGAGCGAGAGGGAGGGAGCGAGAGGGAGCGAGAGGGAGCGAGAGGGAGCGGGAGGGAGGGAGCGAGAGGGAGCGAGAGGGAGGGAGCGGGAGGGAGGGAGCGAGAGGGCGCGAGAGGGAGGGAGCGAGAGGGCGCGGGAGGGAGCGAGAGGGCGCACACCTCCGCTCATTACTGTGTCTGCTTGTGTGTTTTCCACTGTCTTGTTTGTGATGACATGAAGTGTTGTGTATCATATGTGATCAATGCTTTGGCAATACGAGAACGCTTGGCATGCCAATAAAGCACGTTTGAATTTGAGAGGGAGAGAATGGAGAGGAGGCGAGAGAGAGGAGGAGTCAGACTCTAGTAAAGGTTGTTTGCAGCATGAGGACCATGCAGGCGCGTGGGAGGCTGGTTTAAGGAGGGGTGCTGCAGCTAAACCAACGGTATTGTTGGAACGAGCGGAGGGACAAAGACCCGTCTTTAATCACAACTCCCCTGACCCCTTCACCCACGAGCCACGACCCTGGGGGTGCTCTTTAATTCACACCGGGCAGAACGGACCAGAACTGACAACGATGTAACCCCCCCCCCCCCCATGTCCCAACTGGCGATATCAGTCGCATTCACGGTCCTACAGTCGGTAGAACCCCCAAAACACCAACGCCAAAATCACCACAACGTGAATGCCACATCATGACAACACAATCTGAAATCTAACAGTAACAGTCATCCAAAGGAGTTGAATCAAGTGCAAGTGGACTTGGTCAACCCAGTCGCACGGACTTTCGTGATGGCATCACGTTAATTAATCTGTCGTGACCACATCACGTAAATCAGGTCATAATCTTGATGGTATCACGATCGAAAGTCCGTGCGACTGGGTAGACTTGGTATATATTCGTGAAGACGTTTCGCCTCTAGACCAAGCTAGTCTGACTGGACCAAGCTAGTCTGCCTGGCTGCTGATGAGACTCAGTATTTATCCTCTAGGAGTCGTTGTCACAGCTATAGATGTCCATGGCTCTTCGTGTCCCGATGTTTGGCCGTGCCCGTCGCCATGGGAGCTATGGATTTGCATTTGTTTAGCAGCGACGGTGGTTGGGGGGGTTAGTTTCCACTTCATTGTTCAGTGGTGATGAGAGCGGTTGGAGCCGTTAGTGAGCGACTGTTGTTCTTGGAGGCTAGGCTTCTGGAGTCTCCTGGGTAGAGATGAAAGGACGGCATTGTAAGTGGGAGATAGGTGGTGTCGCAGACCTCCTCCTCTGTTGAGGGATGAAGAGCCACGCATATCAATAGCTCTGACAACGACTCCTAGAGGATAAATACTGAGTCTCATCAGCAGCCAGGCAGACTAGCTTGGTCTAGTCAGACTAGCTTGGTCTAGTCAGAAAGGCACGAACTGAGGAAGCCTCTTGGATGAGAGGCGGAACGTCTTCACGGATATATACCAGGTCCAGTTGCACTTGATTCAACTCCTTTGGATCACCATGACGACCTTGATGAAGGAGAACATTCACAGACAAACCGTAACAGTCCCATCAGCCTTTGCGCTCCCCCAGTGCAGAACTGCCTGTGGGGTTTCCGTAACGGATCGGGTAATGACACCGCTGACAGTCAGAGCGACCGTCTCCCCCGGTCGCTACAGTATGACGTCATTTTTGTTTGTAATGCGCACGTGTAGCAGATAGGGAGTGGAGCGTTTGCTGACTTTATTAGTATAATGTGCATTTGTAATGGTTACGAAGTTGGTGTTTGAAATGCGCAGTCTAGTTCTAATTAACATGCCACGATGTTTTGGGAAGGTACACTGGAGGTTACGTTTTGCAGTGTTTCCTTATTTCGCCAGGTTTGGTCGTCGGCCTGTAATCTGCTGATCTGTTGATTGCTAATGCCTTGTTCAGACCTGTGTGGGGGGGGGTGTTGCCTGCGATCGGCCATTACAACATCGGACTTGACTGCAGCAACATGGTGTCCCTGTGTTGTTCCTTTCTGTCCCCCCTTACAGGAAGGAACGATAGTTGTGACGTGTTCCACGGTGGGTTTATGTTTCCTATGCTACAAGGAACACGCAGGGAGTACAATATCCCTGTCTGCAGTAACTTTAGCATGTGAACGTAGTTTGGCTAATCTGGAGATGTTGCTCTGCTGTAGCATGCTAGCTGTAGCATGCTAGCTGTAGCATGCTAGCTGTAGCATGCTAGCTGTAGCATGCTAGCTCGCTGCGTTACATAGGCAGCAGTGCAGTAGAAACGTCATGGTCGCCATTTAGTGAGGAAGCGTCTCATGACAAAGCGTGTTTGCTCTGCATTCCTTCTACGTGATGTGGTTACAATAGTCATGCTGAAGTGTTGCAGTTTACCAAATAGATCAGTTGAATGTGTGAATGCAAAATTACTCTTATTTGTGCTTAAGTTTAATTGAGATTAAACTGTTCTCAGGGTTAAATACACAACAATAGTGTAACGAAAGGTTACAAAAAGGGGTTCTGAGGGTGTGAGCACAAATGCAAGGTCTAGACAGTTTACAAAAATACTGACTATTTATTTAGAAAGGTAGACGCCAAGAAAAGGGAGAACAATACAACCTAGCACGCCAACTAGAAACCTCAACCTATGGGCCTAACCAAAACCAGCTGGGGGTTGGGATGGGCCCGTTTCCCTGGCCGGAGGGTAAGCTGAACCGGACAACTCTGAAAACACATCCTAACTGTCCCTACCTAACACGTGCTGCTGTCCCTTTCTCATTCGTGAAACTAACATTAAAACAATGCAGTCAACATTTTAACATGAACAGGTTCAGGTGTCCTCCATCATTAACAGTAGCTCAAGGGTGGCATGGAAACACTTGTCCTGCACGCGGCCCAGCAGCCGAGCGGAGCTTCCCGCAGCAGAGAGAGGGGGGGGGGACCGACTGACGGGCTGCCTTTGTGTAGTCTCTGATCAGTCATTTCAGGTGAGGACGCTCAGGTGTCATCAATTAACTCTGAACACACCTCCTTCTCTGGGGGTGTGACAAGCCTATACACATCGTGCATCGCAATAGTATCTAGTGTTGGAACAATGGGCACATATTACACAGACGCCACCTGCCACTACTAGAGGGCGCTGCAGCCCCCCCGCCCTTCCCGCGCTAATGAGGACACTCGGTTTATTAGGTCAACTCCAGTCACCATCTCCACATCAGGCTGGCGTCTTTCTATTCGCGACAACAAAAGTTCGTTGTCAAGGAAGTAAAGTGTACTTGCACATCACCTTGACAGACAGCTGCGTTCAACATGCAAAAAGAAACATTTAGAAGAAGAAGTCCGACTTTTATAAATGTAGCGTTGACTTCAACCTGTGAGGCAGTTTGTAACACAAACGGAGAAGAATAAAACCATAATAATCCATCCATTATCTGAACCGCTTATCCTGCTCTCAGGGTCGCGGGGACGCTGGAGCCTATCCCAGCAGCCCTCGGGCGGCAGGTGGGGAGACCCCGGACAGACCACCAGGCCAGGAATAACGACGACAACAACAACAATAAAATGATTATTTGAATAAAACAATAATAATAAACAATATTAATAAAACAATAATAATAATAATAATCGTGTAGCAGACTTTCATTCAACACCACAACCTGAAGACGTGGGAACAAAATGTCGGCCATAAATGTTCAGTTTTATCGACTGGCCCGCTGGTGGAGAAAAATGATCAAAAACCTTCACTGTTCACGATCCCACACAGGCTTATTTTCCACAAAAGCCGTGGCTCATGTTTATTATGTTTACCAGCCATGCTTACCAGTCATGTTTATCATATTTACCAGCCATGTTTACAATGATCACCATGTTTACAATGGTCACCATGTTTACCAGCCATGTTTACAATGGTCACCATGTTTACCAGCCATGTTTACCAGCCATGTTTACAATGGTCACCATGTTTACCAGCCATGTTTACCAGCCATGTTTACAATGATCACCATGTTTACCAGCCATGTTTACAATGATCACCATGTTTACAATGGTCAACATGTTTACGTGCCATGTTTACAATGGTCACCATGTTTACCAGCCATGTTTACCAGCCATGTTTACAATGATCACCATGTTTACAATGGTCACCATGTTTACCAGCCATGTTTACCAGCCATGTTTACAATGATCACCATGTTTACCAGCCATGTTTACAATGATCACCATGTTTACAATGGTCACCATGTTTACCAGCCATGTTTACAATGGTCACCATGTTTACAATGGTCACCATGTTTACCAGCCATGTTTACAATGGTCACCATGTTTACCAGCCATGTTTACCAGCCATGTTTACAATGGTCACCATGTTTACCAGCCATGTTTACCAGCCATGTTTACAATGATCACCATGTTTACAATGGTCACCATGTTTACCAGCCATGTTTACAATGGTCACCATGTTTACAATGATCACCATGTTTACCAGCCATGTTTACCAGCCATGTTTACAATGATCACCATGTTTACAATGGTCACCATGTTTACCAGCCATGTTTACAATGGTCACCATGTTTACCAGCCATGTTTACCAGCCATGTTTACAATGATCACCATGTTTACCAGCCATGTTTACAATGATCACCATGTTTACAATGGTCACCATGTTTACCAGCCATGTTTACAATGGTCACCATGTTTACAATGATCACCATGTTTACCAGCCATGTTTACCAGCCATGTTTACAATGGTCACCATGTTTACCAGCCATGTTTACAATGGTCACCATGTTTACCAGCCATGTTTACCAGCCATGTTTACAATGATCACCATGTTTACCAGCCATGTTTACAATGATCACCATGTTTACAATGGTCACCATGTTTACCAGCCATGTTTACAATGGTCACCATGTTTACCAGCCATGTTTACAATGGTCACCATGTTTACCAGCCATGTTTACAATGGTCACCATGTTTACCAGCCATGTTTACAATGGTCACCATGTTTACCAGCCATGTTTACCAGCCATGTTTACAATGGTCACCATGTTTACAATGGTCACCATGTTTACCAGCCATGTTTACAATGGTCACCATGTTTACCAGCCATGTTTACAATGGTCACCATGTTTACAATGATCGCCATGTTTACCAGCCATGTTTACAATGGTCACCATGTTTACCAGCCATGTTTACAATGATCACCATGTTTACCAGCCATGTTTACAATGATCACCATGTTTACAATAGTCACCATGTTTACCAGCCATGTTTACAATGATCACCATGTTTACCAGCCATGTTTACCAGCCATGTTTACAATGGTCACCATGTTTACCAGCCATGTTTACAATGATCGCCATGTTTACAATGGTCACCATGTTTACCAGCCATGTTTACAATGGTCACCATGTTTACAATGGTCACCATGTTTACCAGCCATGTTTACAATGGTCACCATGTTTACCAGCCATGTTTACAATGATCACCATGTTTACCAGTCATGTTTACCAGCCATGCTTACAATGGTCACCATGTTTACCAGCCATGTTTACAATGGTCACCATGTTTACCAGCCATGTTTACAATGATCGCCATGTTTACCAGCCATGTTTACAATGATCGCCATGTTTACCAGCCATGTTTACAATGATCGCCATGTTTACCAGCCATGTTTACAATGGCCACCATGTTTACCAGCCATGTTTACAATGATCGCCATGTTTACAATGGTCACCATGTTTACCAGCCATGTTTACAATGGTCACCATGTTTACCAGCCATGTTTACAATGGTCACCATGTTTACCAGCCATGCTTACCAGCCATGTTTACAATGGTCACCATGTTTACCAGTCATGTTTACAATGGTCACCATGTTTACCAGTCATGTTTACAATGGTCACCATGTTTACCAGTCATGTTTACAATGGTCACCATGTTTACCAGCCATGCTTACAATGGTCACCATGTTTACCAGCCATGTTTACAATGGTCACCATGTTTACCAGCCATGTTTACCATGTTTACCAGTCATGTTTACCATGTTTACCAGCCATGCTTACAATGGACACCATGTTTACCATGTTTACTAGCCATGCTTACAATGGTCACCATGTTTACCAGTCATGTTTACCCATGTTTACGATGTTTACCAGCCATGCTCACAATGATCGCCATGTTTACCAGTCATGTTTACCAGCCATGCTTACAATGGTCACCATGTTTACCAGCCATGCTTACAATGGTCACCATGTTTACCAGCCATGCTTACAATAGTCACCATGTTTACCAGCCATGCTTACAATGGTCACCATGTTTACCAGCCATGTTTACCATGTTTACCAGTCATGTTTACCAGCCATGCTTACAATGGTCACCATGTTTACCAGCCATTTTTACCAGCCACGCTTGCAATGGTCACCATGTTTACCATTCGTGTTTACCATGTTTACTAGCCATGCTTACAATGGTCACCATGTTTACCAGCCATGCTTTCAATGGTCACCATGTTTACCAGTTGTGTTTACCAGCCATGTTTACAATGGTCACCATGTTTACCAGTCGTGTTTACCAGCCATGTTTCCAATGGTCACCATGTTTACCAGTCGTGTTTACCAGACATGTTTACAATGGTCACCATGTTTACCAGTCATGTTTACCAGCCATGCTTACAATGGTCACCATGTTTACCAGTCATGTTTACCAGCCATGCTTACAATGGTCACCATGTTTACCAGTCATGTTTACCAGCCATGTTTACAATGATCACCATGTTTACAATGGTCACCATGTTTACCAGCCATGTTTACCAGCCATGTTTACAATGATCACCATGTTTACCAGCCATGTTTACAATGATCACCATGTTTACAATGGTCACCATGTTTACCAGCCATGTTTACAATGGTCACCATGTTTACAATGGTCACCATGTTTACCAGCCATGTTTACAATGGTCACCATGTTTACCAGCCATGTTTACCAGCCATGTTTACAATGGTCACCATGTTTACCAGCCATGTTTACCAGCCATGTTTACAATGATCACCATGTTTACAATGGTCACCATGTTTACCAGCCATGTTTACAATGGTCACCATGTTTACAATGATCACCATGTTTACCAGCCATGTTTACCAGCCATGTTTACAATGATCACCATGTTTACAATGGTCACCATGTTTACCAGCCATGTTTACAATGGTCACCATGTTTACCAGCCATGTTTACCAGCCATGTTTACAATGATCACCATGTTTACCAGCCATGTTTACAATGATCACCATGTTTACAATGGTCACCATGTTTACCAGCCATGTTTACAATGGTCACCATGTTTACAATGATCACCATGTTTACCAGCCATGTTTACCAGCCATGTTTACAATGGTCACCATGTTTACCAGCCATGTTTACAATGGTCACCATGTTTACCAGCCATGTTTACAATGGTCACCATGTTTACCAGCCATGTTTACCAGCCATGTTTACAATGATCACCATGTTTACCAGCCATGTTTACAATGATCACCATGTTTACAATGGTCACCATGTTTACCAGCCATGTTTACAATGGTCACCATGTTTACCAGCCATGTTTACAATGGTCACCATGTTTACCAGCCATGTTTACAATGGTCACCATGTTTACCAGCCATGTTTACAATGGTCACCATGTTTACCAGCCATGTTTACCAGCCATGTTTACAATGGTCACCATGTTTACAATGGTCACCATGTTTACCAGCCATGTTTACAATGGTCACCATGTTTACCAGCCATGTTTACAATGGTCACCATGTTTACAATGATCGCCATGTTTACCAGCCATGTTTACAATGGTCACCATGTTTACCAGCCATGTTTACAATGATCACCATGTTTACCAGCCATGTTTACAATGATCACCATGTTTACAATAGTCACCATGTTTACCAGCCATGTTTACAATGATCACCATGTTTACCAGCCATGTTTACCAGCCATGTTTACAATGGTCACCATGTTTACCAGCCATGTTTACAATGATCGCCATGTTTACAATGGTCACCATGTTTACCAGCCATGTTTACAATGGTCACCATGTTTACAATGGTCACCATGTTTACCAGCCATGTTTACAATGGTCACCATGTTTACCAGCCATGTTTACAATGATCACCATGTTTACCAGCCATGTTTACAATGATCGCCATGTTTACAATGATCACCATGTTTACCAGTCATGTTTACCAGCCATGCTTACAATGGTCACCATGTTTACCAGCCATGTTTACAATGGTCACCATGTTTACCAGCCATGTTTACAATGATCGCCATGTTTACCAGCCATGTTTACAATGATCGCCATGTTTACCAGCCATGTTTACAATGATCGCCATGTTTACCAGCCATGTTTACAATGGCCACCATGTTTACCAGCCATGTTTACAATGATCGCCATGTTTACAATGGTCACCATGTTTACCAGCCATGTTTACAATGGTCACCATGTTTACCAGCCATGTTTACAATGGTCACCATGTTTACCAGCCATGTTTACAATGGTCACCATGTTTACCAGCCATGCTTACCAGCCATGTTTACAATGGTCACCATGTTTACCAGTCATGTTTACAATGGTCACCATGTTTACCAGTCATGTTTACAATGGTCACCATGTTTACCAGCCATGCTTACAATGGTCACCATGTTTACCAGCCATGTTTACAATGGTCACCATGTTTACCAGCCATGTTTACCATGTTTACCAGTCATGTTTACCATGTTTACCAGCCATGCTTACAATGGTCACCATGTTTACCATGTTTACTAGCCATGCTTACAATGGTCACCATGTTTACCAGTCATGTTTACCCATGTTTACGATGTTTACCAGCCATGCTCACAATGATCGCCATGTTTACCAGTCATGTTTACCAGCCATGCTTACAATGGTCACCATGTTTACCAGCCATGCTTACAATGGTCACCATGTTTACCAGCCATGCTTACAATAGTCACCATGTTTACCAGCCATGCTTACAATGGTCACCATGTTTACCAGCCATGTTTACCATGTTTACCAGTCATGTTTACCAGCCATGCTTACAATGGTCACCATGTTTACCAGCCATGTTTACCAGCCACGCTTGCAATGGTCACCATGTTTACCATTCGTGTTTACCATGTTTACTAGCCATGCTTACAATGGTCACCATGTTTACCAGCCATGCTTTCAATGGTCACCATGTTTACCAGTCGTGTTTACCAGCCATGTTTACAATGGTCACCATGTTTACCAGTCGTGTTTACCAGCCATGTTTCCAATGGTCACCATGTTTACCAGTCGTGTTTACCAGACATGTTTACAATGGTCACCATGTTTACCAGTCATGTTTACCAGCCATGCTTACAATGGTCACCATGTTTACCAGTCATGTTTACCAGCCATGCTTACAATGGTCACCATGTTTACCAGTCATGTTTACCAGCCATGCTTACCATGGTCACCATGTTTACCAGCCATGCTTACAATGGTCACCATGTTGACCAGTCGTGTTTACCAGCCATGCTTACAATGGTCACCATGTTTACCAGTCATGTTTACCATGTTTACTAGCCATGCTTACAATGGTCACCATGTTTACCAGCCATGCTTTCAATGGTCACCATGTTTACCAGTCATGTTTACCAGCCATGCTTACAATGGTCACCATGTTTACCAGCCATGCTTTCAATGGTCACCATGTTTACCAGTCGTGTTTACCAGCCATGCTTACAATGGTTACCATGTTTACCAGTCATGTTTACCAGCCATGTTTACCATGTTTACCAGCCATGCTTACAATGATCGTCATGTTTACCAGCCATGCTTACAATGGTCACCATGTTTACCATGTTTACCAGTCATGTTTACCATGTTTACTAGCTATGTTACAATGGTCACCATGTTTACCAGCCATGTTTACAATGGTTACCATGTTTACCAGTCATGTTTACCAGCCATGTTTACCATGTTTACCAGCCATGCTTACAATGATCGTCATGTTTACCAGCCATGCTTAGAATGGTCACCATGTTTACCAGCCATGTTTACAATGGTCACCATGTTTACCAGCCATGTTTACCAGCCATGTTTACAACGGTCACCATGTTTACAATGGTCACCATGTTTACCAGCCATGTTTACCAGCCATGTTTACAATGGTCACCATGTTTACCAGCCATGTTTACAATGGTCACCATGTTTACCAGCCATGTTTACAATGGTCACCATGTTTACAATGATCGCCATGTTTACCAGCCATGTTTACAATGGTCACCATGTTTACCAGCCATGTTTACAATGATCACCATGTTTACCAGCCATGTTTACAATGATCACCATGTTTACAATAGTCACCATGTTTACCAGCCATGTTTACAATGGTCACCATGTTTACCAGCCATGTTTACAATGGTCACCATGTTTACCAGCCATGTTTACAATGGTCACCATGTTTACCAGCCATGTTTACAATGATCGCCATGTTTACAATGGTCACCATGTTTACCAGCCATGTTTACAATGGTCACCATGTTTACCAGCCATGTTTACAATGATCGCCATGTTTACAATGGTCACCATGTTTACCAGCCATGTTTACAATGGTCACCATGTTTACAATGGTCACCATGTTTACCAGCCATGTTTACAATGGTCACCATGTTTACCAGCCATGTTTACAATGATCACCAATGTACCAGCCATGTTTACCAGCCATGTTTACAATGATCGCCATGTTTACAATGATCACCATGTTTACCAGTCATGTTTACCAGCCATGCTTACAATGGTCACCATGTTTACAATGGTCACCATGTTTACCAGCCATGTTTACAATGATCGCCATGTTTACCAGCCATGTTTACAATGATCGCCATGTTTACCAGCCATGTTTACAATGGTCACCATGTTTACCAGCCATGTTTACAATGATCGCCATGTTTACAATGGTCACCATGTTTACCAGCCATGTTTACAATGGTCACCATGTTTACCAGCCATGTTTACAATGGTCACCATGTTTACCAGCCATGCTTACCAGCCATGTTTACAATGGTCACCATGTTTACCAGTCATGTTTACAATGGTCACCATGTTTACCAGTCATGTTTACAATGGTCACCATGTTTACCAGTCATGTTTACAATGGTCACCATGTTTACCAGTCATGTTTACAATGGTCACCATGTTTACCAGCCATGCTTACAATGGTCACCATGTTTACCAGCCATGTTTACAATGGTCACCATGTTTACCAGCCATGTTTACCATGTTTACCAGTCATGTTTACCAGCCATGCTTACAATGGTCACCATGTTTACCATGTTTACTAGCCATGCTTACAATGGTCACCATGTTTACCAGTCATGTTTACCATGTTTACGATGTTTACCAGCCATGCTCACAATGATCGCCATGTTTACCAGTCATGTTTACCAGCCATGCTTACAATGGTCACCATGTTTACCAGCCATGCTTACAATGGTCACCATGTTTACCAGCCATGCTTACAATGGTCACCATGTTTACCAGCCATGCTTACAATAGTCACCATGTTTACCAGCCATGCTTACAATGGTCACCATGTTTACCAGCCATGTTTACCATGTTTACCAGTCATGTTTACCAGCCATGCTTACAATGGTTACCATGTTTACCAGCCATGCTTAAAATGGTCACCATATTTACCAGCCATGCTTACAATGGTTACCATGTTTACCAGTCATGTTTACCAGTCATGCTTACAATCGTCACCATGTTTACCAGCCATGTTTACCAGTCATGTTACCATTTTTACCAGCCATGTTTACCATGTTTACCAGCCATGCTTACAATGATCGCCATGTTTACCAGCCTTGTTTACCAGCCATGCTTACAATGATCGTCATGTTTACCAGCCATGCTTACAATGATCACCGTGTTTACCAGTCATGTTTACCATGTTTACCATGTTTACCAGCCATGTTTACCATGTTTACCAGCCATGTTTACCAGCCATGCTTACAATGATCACCATGTTTACCAGCCATGTTTACCAGCCATGCTTACAATGATCACCATGTTTACCAGCCATGTTTACAATGATCACCATGTTTACCAGCCATGTTTACAATGATCACCATGTTTACCAGCCATGTTTACCAGTCATGTTTACCAGTCATGTTTACCATGTTTACCAGTCATGTTTACCAGCCATGCTTACAATGATCGCCATGTTTACCAGCCATGCTTACAATGGTCACCATGTTTACCATGTTTACCAGCCATGCTTACAATGGTCACCATGTTTACCAGCCATGCTTACAATGATCACCATGTTTACCAGCCATGTTTACCAGCCATGCTTACAATGGTCACCATGTTTACCAGCCATGCTTACAAAGGTCACCATGTTTACCATGTTTACCGGTCATGTTTACCAGCCATGTTTACAATGATCACCATGTTTACCAGTCATGTTTACAATGGTCACCATGTTGACCAGCCATGCTTACAATGGTCACCATGTTTACCAGCCATGCTTACAATGGTCACCATGTTTACCATGTTTACCGGTCATGTTTACCAGCCATGCTTACAATGATCACCATGTTTACCAGCCATGCTTACAATGATCACCATGTTTACCAGCTATGCTTACAATGGTCACCATGTTTACCAGCCATGCTTACAATGGTCACCATGTTTACCAGCCATGTTTACAATGGTCACCATGTTTACCAGTCATGTTTACAATGGTCACCATGTTTACCAGTCATGTTTACCATGTTTACCAGCCATGCTTAAAATGGTCACCATGTTTACCAGCCATTTTTACCAGTCATGTTTACCAGCCAAGCTTACAATGGTCACCATGTTTACATTGTTTACCAGCCATGCTTAAAATGGTCACCATGTTTACCAGCCAAGCTTACAATGGTTACCATGTTTACCAGCCATGCTTACAATGGTCACCATGTTTACCATGTTTACCAGCCATGTTTACAATGATCACCATGTTTACCAGTCATGTTTACAATGGTCACCATGTTTACCAGTCATGTTTACAATGGTCACCATGTTGACCAGCCATGCTTACAATGGTCACCATGTTTACCAGCCATGCTTACAATGGTCACCATGTTTACCATGTTTACCGGTCATGTTTACAATGATCACCATGTTTACCGGTCATGTTTACCAGCCATGTTTACAATGATCACCATGTTTACCAGTCATGTTTACAATGGTCACCATGTTTACCAGTCATGTTTACAATGGTCACCATGTTGACCAGCCATGCTTACAATGGTCACCATGTTTACCAGCCATGCTTACAATGGTCACCATGTTTACCATGTTTACCGGTCATGTTTACCAGCCATGCTTACAATGATCACCATGTTTACCAGCCATGCTTACAATGATCACCATGTTTACCAGCCATGCTTACAATGATCACCATGTTTACCAGCCATGCTTACAATGGTCACCATGTTTACCAGCCATGCTTACAATGGTCACCATGTTTACCAGCCATGCTTACAATGGTCACCATGTTTACCAGCCATGTTTACAATGGTCACCATGTTTACCAGTCATGTTTACCATGTTTACCAGCCATGCTTAAAATGGTCACCATGTTTACCAGCCATTTTTACCAGTCATGTTTACCAGCCAAGCTTACAATGGTCACCATGTTTACCATGTTTACCAGCCATGCTTAAAATGGTCACCATGTTTACCAGCCAAGCTTACAATGGTCACCATGTTTACCATGTTTACCAGCCATGCTTACAATGGTTACCTTGTTTACCAGCCATGTTTACCAGTCATGTTTACCATGTTTACCAGCCATGGTCACCATATTTACCAGTCATGTTTACCATGTTTTCCAGCCATGGTCACCATGTTTACCAGTCATGTTTACCATGTTTACCAGCCATGTTTACCATGTTTACCAGCCATGCTTACAATGATCGTCATGTTTACCAGCCATGTTTACCAGCCATGCTTACAATGATCACCATGTTTACCAGTCATGTTTACCATGTTTACCAGCCATGTTTACCATGTTTACCAGCCATGCTTACAATGATCACCATGTTTACCAGTCATGTTTACCATGTTTACCATGTTTACCAGCCATGTTTACCAGCCATGTTTACAATGATCACCATGTTTACCAGCCATGTTTACAATGATCACCATGTTTACCAGCCATGTTTACCAGTCATGTTTACCAGTCATGTTTACCATGTTTACCAGTCATGTTTACCAGCCATGCTTACAATGATCGCCATGTTTACCAGCCATGCTTACAATGTTTACCATGTTTACCAGCCATGCTTACAATGGTCACCATGTTTACCAGCCATGCTTACAATGATCACCATGTTTACCAGTCATGTTTACAATGGTCACCATGTTTACCAGCCATGCTTACAATGGTCACCATGTTTACCAGCCATGTTTACAATGGTCACCATGTTTACCAGCCATGTTTACCATGTTTACCAGTCATGTTTACCAGCCATGCTTACAATGGTCACCATGTTTACCATGTTTACTAGCCATGCTTACAATGGTCACCATGTTTACCAGTCATGTTTACCATGTTTACGATGTTTACCAGCCATGCTCACAATGATCGCCATGTTTACCAGTCATGTTTACCAGCCATGCTTACAATGGTCACCATGTTTACCAGCCATGCTTACAATGGTCACCATGTTTACCAGCCATGCTTACAATAGTCACCATGTTTACCAGCCATGCTTACAATGGTCACCATGTTTACCAGCCATGTTTACCATGTTTACCAGTCATGTTTACCAGCCATGCTTACAATGGTTACCATGTTTACCAGCCATGCTTAAAATGGTCACCATATTTACCAGCCATGCTTACAATGGTTACCATGTTTACCAGTCATGTTTACCAGTCATGCTTACAATCGTCACCATGTTTACCAGCCATGTTTACCAGTCATGTTACCATTTTTACCAGCCATGTTTACCATGTTTACCAGCCATGCTTACAATGATCGCCATGTTTACCAGCCTTGTTTACCAGCCATGCTTACAATGATCGTCATGTTTACCAGCCATGCTTACAATGATCACCGTGTTTACCAGTCATGTTTACCATGTTTACCATGTTTACCAGCCATGTTTACCATGTTTACCAGCCATGTTTACCAGCCATGCTTACAATGATCACCATGTTTACCAGCCATGTTTACCAGCCATGCTTACAATGATCACCATGTTTACCAGCCATGTTTACAATGATCACCATGTTTACCAGCCATGTTTACAATGATCACCATGTTTACCAGCCATGTTTACCAGTCATGTTTACCAGTCATGTTTACCATGTTTACCAGTCATGTTTACCAGCCATGCTTACAATGATCGCCATGTTTACCAGCCATGCTTACAATGGTCACCATGTTTACCATGTTTACCAGCCATGCTTACAATGGTCACCATGTTTACCAGCCATGCTTACAATGATCACCATGTTTACCATGTTTACCAGCCATGCTTACAATGGTCACCATGTTTACCAGCCATGCTTACAATGATCACCATGTTTACCAGCCATGTTTACCAGCCATGCTTACAATGGTCACCATGTTTACCAGCCATGCTTACAAAGGTCACCATGTTTACCATGTTTACCGGTCATGTTTACCAGCCATGTTTACAATGATCACCATGTTTACCAGTCATGTTTACAATGGTCACCATGTTGACCAGCCATGCTTACAATGGTCACCATGTTTACCAGCCATGCTTACAATGGTCACCATGTTTACCATGTTTACCGGTCATGTTTACCAGCCATGCTTACAATGATCACCATGTTTACCAGCCATGCTTACAATGATCACCATGTTTACCAGCCATGCTTACAATGGTCACCATGTTTACCAGCCATGCTTACAATGGTCACCATGTTTACCAGCCATGTTTACAATGGTCACCATGTTTACCAGTCATGTTTACAATGGTCACCATGTTTACCAGTCATGTTTACCATGTTTACCAGCCATGCTTAAAATGGTCACCATGTTTACCAGCCATTTTTACCAGTCATGTTTACCAGCCAAGCTTACAATGGTCACCATGTTTACATTGTTTACCAGCCATGCTTAAAATGGTCACCATGTTTACCAGCCAAGCTTACAATGGTTACCATGTTTACCAGCCATGCTTACAATGGTCACCATGTTTACCATGTTTACCAGCCATGTTTACAATGATCACCATGTTTACCAGTCATGTTTACAATGGTCACCATGTTTACCAGTCATGTTTACAATGGTCACCATGTTGACCAGCCATGCTTACAATGGTCACCATGTTTACCAGCCATGCTTACAATGGTCACCATGTTTACCATGTTTACCGGTCATGTTTACAATGATCACCATGTTTACCGGTCATGTTTACCAGCCATGTTTACAATGATCACCATGTTTACCAGTCATGTTTACAATGGTCACCATGTTTACCAGTCATGTTTACAATGGTCACCATGTTGACCAGCCATGCTTACAATGGTCACCATGTTTACCAGCCATGCTTACAATGGTCACCATGTTTACCATGTTTACCGGTCATGTTTACCAGCCATGCTTACAATGATCACCATGTTTACCAGCCATGCTTACAATGATCACCATGTTTACCAGCCATGCTTACAATGATCACCATGTTTACCAGCCATGCTTACAATGGTCACCATGTTTACCAGCCATGCTTACAATGGTCACCATGTTTACCAGCCATGCTTACAATGGTCACCATGTTTACCAGCCATGTTTACAATGGTCACCATGTTTACCAGTCATGTTTACCATGTTTACCAGCCATGCTTAAAATGGTCACCATGTTTACCAGCCATTTTTACCAGTCATGTTTACCAGCCAAGCTTACAATGGTCACCATGTTTACCATGTTTACCAGCCATGCTTAAAATGGTCACCATGTTTACCAGCCAAGCTTACAATGGTCACCATGTTTACCATGTTTACCAGCCATGCTTACAATGGTTACCTTGTTTACCAGCCATGTTTACCAGTCATGTTTACCATGTTTACCAGCCATGGTCACCATATTTACCAGTCATGTTTACCATGTTTTCCAGCCATGGTCACCATGTTTACCAGTCATGTTTACCATGTTTACCAGCCATGTTTACCATGTTTACCAGCCATGCTTACAATGATCGTCATGTTTACCAGCCATGTTTACCAGCCATGCTTACAATGATCACCATGTTTACCAGTCATGTTTACCATGTTTACCAGCCATGTTTACCATGTTTACCAGCCATGCTTACAATGATCACCATGTTTACCAGTCATGTTTACCATGTTTACCATGTTTACCAGCCATGTTTACCAGCCATGTTTACAATGATCACCATGTTTACCAGCCATGTTTACAATGATCACCATGTTTACCAGCCATGTTTACCAGTCATGTTTACCAGTCATGTTTACCATGTTTACCAGTCATGTTTACCAGCCATGCTTACAATGATCGCCATGTTTACCAGCCATGCTTACAATGTTTACCATGTTTACCAGCCATGCTTACAATGGTCACCATGTTTACCAGCCATGCTTACAATGATCACCATGTTTACCAGTCATGTTTACAATGGTCACCATGTTTACCAGCCATGCTTACAATGGTCACCATGTTTACCAGCCATGTTTACAATGGTCACCATGTTTACCAGCCATGTTTACCATGTTTACCAGTCATGTTTACCAGCCATGCTTACAATGGTCACCATGTTTACCATGTTTACTAGCCATGCTTACAATGGTCACCATGTTTACCAGTCATGTTTACCATGTTTACGATGTTTACCAGCCATGCTCACAATGATCGCCATGTTTACCAGTCATGTTTACCAGCCATGCTTACAATGGTCACCATGTTTACCAGCCATGCTTACAATGGTCACCATGTTTACCAGCCATGCTTACAATGGTCACCATGTTTACCAGCCATGCTTACAATAGTCACCATGTTTACCAGCCATGCTTACAATGGTCACCATGTTTACCAGCCATGTTTACCATGTTTACCAGTCATGTTTACCAGCCATGCTTACAATGGTTACCATGTTTACCAGCCATGCTTAAAATGGTCACCATATTTACCAGCCATGCTTACAATGGTTACCATGTTTACCAGTCATGTTTACCAGTCATGCTTACAATCGTCACCATGTTTACCAGCCATGTTTACCAGTCATGTTACCATTTTTACCAGCCATGTTTACCATGTTTACCAGCCATGCTTACAATGATCGCCATGTTTACCAGCCTTGTTTACCAGCCATGCTTACAATGATCGTCATGTTTACCAGCCATGCTTACAATGATCACCGTGTTTACCAGTCATGTTTACCATGTTTACCATGTTTACCAGCCATGTTTACCATGTTTACCAGCCATGTTTACCAGCCATGCTTACAATGATCACCATGTTTACCAGCCATGTTTACCAGCCATGCTTACAATGATCACCATGTTTACCAGCCATGTTTACAATGATCACCATGTTTACCAGCCATGTTTACAATGATCACCATGTTTACCAGCCATGTTTACCAGTCATGTTTACCAGTCATGTTTACCATGTTTACCAGTCATGTTTACCAGCCATGCTTACAATGATCGCCATGTTTACCAGCCATGCTTACAATGGTCACCATGTTTACCATGTTTACCAGCCATGCTTACAATGGTCACCATGTTTACCAGCCATGCTTACAATGATCACCATGTTTACCAGCCATGTTTACCAGCCATGCTTACAATGGTCACCATGTTTACCAGCCATGCTTACAAAGGTCACCATGTTTACCATGTTTACCGGTCATGTTTACCAGCCATGTTTACAATGATCACCATGTTTACCAGTCATGTTTACAATGGTCACCATGTTGACCAGCCATGCTTACAATGGTCACCATGTTTACCAGCCATGCTTACAATGGTCACCATGTTTACCATGTTTACCGGTCATGTTTACCAGCCATGCTTACAATGATCACCATGTTTACCAGCCATGCTTACAATGATCACCATGTTTACCAGCCATGCTTACAATGGTCACCATGTTTACCAGCCATGCTTACAATGGTCACCATGTTTACCAGCCATGTTTACAATGGTCACCATGTTTACCAGTCATGTTTACAATGGTCACCATGTTTACCAGTCATGTTTACCATGTTTACCAGCCATGCTTAAAATGGTCACCATGTTTACCAGCCATTTTTACCAGTCATGTTTACCAGCCAAGCTTACAATGGTCACCATGTTTACATTGTTTACCAGCCATGCTTAAAATGGTCACCATGTTTACCAGCCAAGCTTACAATGGTTACCATGTTTACCAGCCATGCTTACAATGGTCACCATGTTTACCATGTTTACCAGCCATGTTTACAATGATCACCATGTTTACCAGTCATGTTTACAATGGTCACCATGTTTACCAGTCATGTTTACAATGGTCACCATGTTGACCAGCCATGCTTACAATGGTCACCATGTTTACCAGCCATGCTTACAATGGTCACCATGTTTACCATGTTTACCGGTCATGTTTACAATGATCACCATGTTTACCGGTCATGTTTACCAGCCATGTTTACAATGATCACCATGTTTACCAGTCATGTTTACAATGGTCACCATGTTTACCAGTCATGTTTACAATGGTCACCATGTTGACCAGCCATGCTTACAATGGTCACCATGTTTACCAGCCATGCTTACAATGGTCACCATGTTTACCAGCCATGCTTACAATGGTCACCATGTTTACCATGTTTACCGGTCATGTTTACCAGCCATGCTTACAATGATCACCATGTTTACCAGCCATGCTTACAATGATCACCATGTTTACCAGCCATGCTTACAATGATCACCATGTTTACCAGCCATGCTTACAATGGTCACCATGTTTACCAGCCATGCTTACAATGGTCACCATGTTTACCAGCCATGCTTACAATGGTCACCATGTTTACCAGCCATGTTTACAATGGTCACCATGTTTACCAGTCATGTTTACCATGTTTACCAGCCATGCTTACAATGGTCACCATGTTTACCAGCCATGTTTACCATGTTTACCAGTCATGTTTACCAGCCATGCTTACAATGGTTACCATGTTTACCAGCCATGCTTAAAATGGTCACCATATTTACCAGCCATGCTTACAATGGTTACCATGTTTACCAGTCATGTTTACCAGTCATGCTTACAATCGTCACCATGTTTACCAGCCATGTTTACCAGTCATGTTACCATTTTTACCAGCCATGTTTACCATGTTTACCAGCCATGCTTACAATGATCGCCATGTTTACCAGCCTTGTTTACCAGCCATGCTTACAATGATCGTCATGTTTACCAGCCATGCTTACAATGATCACCGTGTTTACCAGTCATGTTTACCATGTTTACCATGTTTACCAGCCATGTTTACCATGTTTACCAGCCATGTTTACCAGCCATGCTTACAATGATCACCATGTTTACCAGCCATGTTTACCAGCCATGCTTACAATGATCACCATGTTTACCAGCCATGTTTACAATGATCACCATGTTTACCAGCCATGTTTACAATGATCACCATGTTTACCAGCCATGTTTACCAGTCATGTTTACCAGTCATGTTTACCATGTTTACCAGTCATGTTTACCAGCCATGCTTACAATGATCGCCATGTTTACCAGCCATGCTTACAATGGTCACCATGTTTACCATGTTTACCAGCCATGCTTACAATGGTCACCATGTTTACCAGCCATGCTTACAATGATCACCATGTTTACCAGCCATGTTTACCAGCCATGCTTACAATGGTCACCATGTTTACCAGCCATGCTTACAAAGGTCACCATGTTTACCATGTTTACCGGTCATGTTTACCAGCCATGTTTACAATGATCACCATGTTTACCAGTCATGTTTACAATGGTCACCATGTTGACCAGCCATGCTTACAATGGTCACCATGTTTACCAGCCATGCTTACAATGGTCACCATGTTTACCATGTTTACCGGTCATGTTTACCAGCCATGCTTACAATGATCACCATGTTTACCAGCCATGCTTACAATGATCACCATGTTTACCAGCTATGCTTACAATGGTCACCATGTTTACCAGCCATGCTTACAATGGTCACCATGTTTACCAGCCATGTTTACAATGGTCACCATGTTTACCAGTCATGTTTACAATGGTCACCATGTTTACCAGTCATGTTTACCATGTTTACCAGCCATGCTTAAAATGGTCACCATGTTTACCAGCCATTTTTACCAGTCATGTTTACCAGCCAAGCTTACAATGGTCACCATGTTTACATTGTTTACCAGCCATGCTTAAAATGGTCACCATGTTTACCAGCCAAGCTTACAATGGTTACCATGTTTACCAGCCATGCTTACAATGGTCACCATGTTTACCATGTTTACCAGCCATGTTTACAATGATCACCATGTTTACCAGTCATGTTTACAATGGTCACCATGTTTACCAGTCATGTTTACAATGGTCACCATGTTGACCAGCCATGCTTACAATGGTCACCATGTTTACCAGCCATGCTTACAATGGTCACCATGTTTACCATGTTTACCGGTCATGTTTACAATGATCACCATGTTTACCGGTCATGTTTACCAGCCATGTTTACAATGATCACCATGTTTACCAGTCATGTTTACAATGGTCACCATGTTTACCAGTCATGTTTACAATGGTCACCATGTTGACCAGCCATGCTTACAATGGTCACCATGTTTACCAGCCATGCTTACAATGGTCACCATGTTTACCATGTTTACCGGTCATGTTTACCAGCCATGCTTACAATGATCACCATGTTTACCAGCCATGCTTACAATGATCACCATGTTTACCAGCCATGCTTACAATGATCACCATGTTTACCAGCCATGCTTACAATGGTCACCATGTTTACCAGCCATGCTTACAATGGTCACCATGTTTACCAGCCATGCTTACAATGGTCACCATGTTTACCAGCCATGTTTACAATGGTCACCATGTTTACCAGTCATGTTTACCATGTTTACCAGCCATGCTTAAAATGGTCACCATGTTTACCAGCCATTTTTACCAGTCATGTTTACCAGCCAAGCTTACAATGGTCACCATGTTTACCATGTTTACCAGCCATGCTTAAAATGGTCACCATGTTTACCAGCCAAGCTTACAATGGTCACCATGTTTACCATGTTTACCAGCCATGCTTACAATGGTTACCTTGTTTACCAGCCATGTTTACCAGTCATGTTTACCATGTTTACCAGCCATGGTCACCATATTTACCAGTCATGTTTACCATGTTTTCCAGCCATGGTCACCATGTTTACCAGTCATGTTTACCATGTTTACCAGCCATGTTTACCATGTTTACCAGCCATGCTTACAATGATCGTCATGTTTACCAGCCATGTTTACCAGCCATGCTTACAATGATCACCATGTTTACCAGTCATGTTTACCATGTTTACCAGCCATGTTTACCATGTTTACCAGCCATGCTTACAATGATCACCATGTTTACCAGTCATGTTTACCATGTTTACCATGTTTACCAGCCATGTTTACCAGCCATGTTTACAATGATCACCATGTTTACCAGCCATGTTTACAATGATCACCATGTTTACCAGCCATGTTTACCAGTCATGTTTACCAGTCATGTTTACCATGTTTACCAGTCATGTTTACCAGCCATGCTTACAATGATCGCCATGTTTACCAGCCATGCTTACAATGTTTACCATGTTTACCAGCCATGCTTACAATGGTCACCATGTTTACCAGCCATGCTTACAATGATCACCATGTTTACCAGTCATGTTTACAATGGTCACCATGTTTACCAGCCATGCTTACAATGGTCACCATGTTTACCAGCCATGTTTACAATGGTCACCATGTTTACCAGCCATGTTTACCATGTTTACCAGTCATGTTTACCAGCCATGCTTACAATGGTCACCATGTTTACCATGTTTACTAGCCATGCTTACAATGGTCACCATGTTTACCAGTCATGTTTACCATGTTTACGATGTTTACCAGCCATGCTCACAATGATCGCCATGTTTACCAGTCATGTTTACCAGCCATGCTTACAATGGTCACCATGTTTACCAGCCATGCTTACAATGGTCACCATGTTTACCAGCCATGCTTACAATGGTCACCATGTTTACCAGCCATGCTTACAATAGTCACCATGTTTACCAGCCATGCTTACAATGGTCACCATGTTTACCAGCCATGTTTACCATGTTTACCAGTCATGTTTACCAGCCATGCTTACAATGGTTACCATGTTTACCAGCCATGCTTAAAATGGTCACCATATTTACCAGCCATGCTTACAATGGTTACCATGTTTACCAGTCATGTTTACCAGTCATGCTTACAATCGTCACCATGTTTACCAGCCATGTTTACCAGTCATGTTACCATTTTTACCAGCCATGTTTACCATGTTTACCAGCCATGCTTACAATGATCGCCATGTTTACCAGCCTTGTTTACCAGCCATGCTTACAATGATCGTCATGTTTACCAGCCATGCTTACAATGATCACCGTGTTTACCAGTCACGTTTACCATGTTTACCATGTTTACCAGCCATGTTTACCATGTTTACCAGCCATGTTTACCAGCCATGCTTACAATGATCACCATGTTTACCAGCCATGTTTACCAGCCATGCTTACAATGATCACCATGTTTACCAGCCATGTTTACAATGATCACCATGTTTACCAGCCATGTTTACAATGATCACCATGTTTACCAGCCATGTTTACCAGTCATGTTTACCAGTCATGTTTACCATGTTTACCAGTCATGTTTACCAGCCATGCTTACAATGATCGCCATGTTTACCAGCCATGCTTACAATGGTCACCATGTTTACCATGTTTACCAGCCATGCTTACAATGGTCACCATGTTTACCAGCCATGCTTACAATGATCACCATGTTTACCATGTTTACCAGCCATGCTTACAATGGTCACCATGTTTACCAGCCATGCTTACAATGATCACCATGTTTACCAGCCATGTTTACCAGCCATGCTTACAATGGTCACCATGTTTACCAGCCATGCTTACAAAGGTCACCATGTTTACCATGTTTACCGGTCATGTTTACCAGCCATGTTTACAATGATCACCATGTTTACCAGTCATGTTTACAATGGTCACCATGTTGACCAGCCATGCTTACAATGGTCACCATGTTTACCAGCCATGCTTACAATGGTCACCATGTTTACCATGTTTACCGGTCATGTTTACCAGCCATGCTTACAATGATCACCATGTTTACCAGCCATGCTTACAATGATCACCATGTTTACCAGCCATGCTTACAATGGTCACCATGTTTACCAGCCATGCTTACAATGGTCACCATGTTTACCAGCCATGTTTACAATGGTCACCATGTTTACCAGTCATGTTTACAATGGTCACCATGTTTACCAGTCATGTTTACCATGTTTACCAGCCATGCTTAAAATGGTCACCATGTTTACCAGCCATTTTTACCAGTCATGTTTACCAGCCAAGCTTACAATGGTCACCATGTTTACATTGTTTACCAGCCATGCTTAAAATGGTCACCATGTTTACCAGCCAAGCTTACAATGGTTACCATGTTTACCAGCCATGCTTACAATGGTCACCATGTTTACCATGTTTACCAGCCATGTTTACAATGATCACCATGTTTACCAGTCATGTTTACAATGGTCACCATGTTTACCAGTCATGTTTACAATGGTCACCATGTTGACCAGCCATGCTTACAATGGTCACCATGTTTACCAGCCATGCTTACAATGGTCACCATGTTTACCATGTTTACCGGTCATGTTTACAATGATCACCATGTTTACCGGTCATGTTTACCAGCCATGTTTACAATGATCACCATGTTTACCAGTCATGTTTACAATGGTCACCATGTTTACCAGTCATGTTTACAATGGTCACCATGTTGACCAGCCATGCTTACAATGGTCACCATGTTTACCAGCCATGCTTACAATGGTCACCATGTTTACCATGTTTACCGGTCATGTTTACCAGCCATGCTTACAATGATCACCATGTTTACCAGCCATGCTTACAATGATCACCATGTTTACCAGCCATGCTTACAATGATCACCATGTTTACCAGCCATGCTTACAATGGTCACCATGTTTACCAGCCATGCTTACAATGGTCACCATGTTTACCAGCCATGCTTACAATGGTCACCATGTTTACCAGCCATGTTTACAATGGTCACCATGTTTACCAGTCATGTTTACCATGTTTACCAGCCATGCTTAAAATGGTCACCATGTTTACCAGCCATTTTTACCAGTCATGTTTACCAGCCAAGCTTACAATGGTCACCATGTTTACCATGTTTACCAGCCATGCTTAAAATGGTCACCATGTTTACCAGCCAAGCTTACAATGGTCACCATGTTTACCATGTTTACCAGCCATGCTTACAATGGTTACCTTGTTTACCAGCCATGTTTACCAGTCATGTTTACCATGTTTACCAGCCATGGTCACCATATTTACCAGTCATGTTTACCATGTTTTCCAGCCATGGTCACCATGTTTACCAGTCATGTTTACCATGTTTACCAGCCATGTTTACCATGTTTACCAGCCATGCTTACAATGATCGTCATGTTTACCAGCCATGTTTACCAGCCATGCTTACAATGATCACCATGTTTACCAGTCATGTTTACCATGTTTACCAGCCATGTTTACCATGTTTACCAGCCATGCTTACAATGATCACCATGTTTACCAGTCATGTTTACCATGTTTACCATGTTTACCAGCCATGTTTACCAGCCATGTTTACAATGATCACCATGTTTACCAGCCATGTTTACAATGATCACCATGTTTACCAGCCATGTTTACCAGTCATGTTTACCAGTCATGTTTACCATGTTTACCAGTCATGTTTACCAGCCATGCTTACAATGATCGCCATGTTTACCAGCCATGCTTACAATGTTTACCATGTTTACCAGCCATGCTTACAATGGTCACCATGTTTACCAGCCATGCTTACAATGATCACCATGTTTACCAGTCATGTTTACAATGGTCACCATGTTTACCAGCCATGCTTACAATGGTCACCATGTTTACCAGCCATGTTTACAATGGTCACCATGTTTACCAGCCATGTTTACCATGTTTACCAGTCATGTTTACCAGCCATGCTTACAATGGTCACCATGTTTACCATGTTTACTAGCCATGCTTACAATGGTCACCATGTTTACCAGTCATGTTTACCATGTTTACGATGTTTACCAGCCATGCTCACAATGATCGCCATGTTTACCAGTCATGTTTACCAGCCATGCTTACAATGGTCACCATGTTTACCAGCCATGCTTACAATGGTCACCATGTTTACCAGCCATGCTTACAATGGTCACCATGTTTACCAGCCATGCTTACAATAGTCACCATGTTTACCAGCCATGCTTACAATGGTCACCATGTTTACCAGCCATGTTTACCATGTTTACCAGTCATGTTTACCAGCCATGCTTACAATGGTTACCATGTTTACCAGCCATGCTTAAAATGGTCACCATATTTACCAGCCATGCTTACAATGGTTACCATGTTTACCAGTCATGTTTACCAGTCATGCTTACAATCGTCACCATGTTTACCAGCCATGTTTACCAGTCATGTTACCATTTTTACCAGCCATGTTTACCATGTTTACCAGCCATGCTTACAATGATCGCCATGTTTACCAGCCTTGTTTACCAGCCATGCTTACAATGATCGTCATGTTTACCAGCCATGCTTACAATGATCACCGTGTTTACCAGTCATGTTTACCATGTTTACCATGTTTACCAGCCATGTTTACCATGTTTACCAGCCATGTTTACCAGCCATGCTTACAATGATCACCATGTTTACCAGCCATGTTTACCAGCCATGCTTACAATGATCACCATGTTTACCAGCCATGTTTACAATGATCACCATGTTTACCAGCCATGTTTACAATGATCACCATGTTTACCAGCCATGTTTACCAGTCATGTTTACCAGTCATGTTTACCATGTTTACCAGTCATGTTTACCAGCCATGCTTACAATGATCGCCATGTTTACCAGCCATGCTTACAATGGTCACCATGTTTACCATGTTTACCAGCCATGCTTACAATGGTCACCATGTTTACCAGCCATGCTTACAATGATCACCATGTTTACCAGCCATGTTTACCAGCCATGCTTACAATGGTCACCATGTTTACCAGCCATGCTTACAAAGGTCACCATGTTTACCATGTTTACCGGTCATGTTTACCAGCCATGTTTACAATGATCACCATGTTTACCAGTCATGTTTACAATGGTCACCATGTTGACCAGCCATGCTTACAATGGTCACCATGTTTACCAGCCATGCTTACAATGGTCACCATGTTTACCATGTTTACCGGTCATGTTTACCAGCCATGCTTACAATGATCACCATGTTTACCAGCCATGCTTACAATGATCACCATGTTTACCAGCCATGCTTACAATGGTCACCATGTTTACCAGCCATGCTTACAATGGTCACCATGTTTACCAGCCATGTTTACAATGGTCACCATGTTTACCAGTCATGTTTACAATGGTCACCATGTTTACCAGTCATGTTTACCATGTTTACCAGCCATGCTTAAAATGGTCACCATGTTTACCAGCCATTTTTACCAGTCATGTTTACCAGCCAAGCTTACAATGGTCACCATGTTTACATTGTTTACCAGCCATGCTTAAAATGGTCACCATGTTTACCAGCCAAGCTTACAATGGTTACCATGTTTACCAGCCATGCTTACAATGGTCACCATGTTTACCATGTTTACCAGCCATGTTTACAATGATCACCATGTTTACCAGTCATGTTTACAATGGTCACCATGTTTACCAGTCATGTTTACAATGGTCACCATGTTGACCAGCCATGCTTACAATGGTCACCATGTTTACCAGCCATGCTTACAATGGTCACCATGTTTACCATGTTTACCGGTCATGTTTACAATGATCACCATGTTTACCGGTCATGTTTACCAGCCATGTTTACAATGATCACCATGTTTACCAGTCATGTTTACAATGGTCACCATGTTTACCAGTCATGTTTACAATGGTCACCATGTTGACCAGCCATGCTTACAATGGTCACCATGTTTACCAGCCATGCTTACAATGGTCACCATGTTTACCAGCCATGCTTACAATGGTCACCATGTTTACCATGTTTACCGGTCATGTTTACCAGCCATGCTTACAATGATCACCATGTTTACCAGCCATGCTTACAATGATCACCATGTTTACCAGCCATGCTTACAATGATCACCATGTTTACCAGCCATGCTTACAATGGTCACCATGTTTACCAGCCATGCTTACAATGGTCACCATGTTTACCAGCCATGCTTACAATGGTCACCATGTTTACCAGCCATGTTTACAATGGTCACCATGTTTACCAGTCATGTTTACCATGTTTACCAGCCATGCTTAAAATGGTCACCATGTTTACCAGCCATTTTTACCAGTCATGTTTACCAGCCAAGCTTACAATGGTCACCATGTTTACCATGTTTACCAGCCATGCTTAAAATGGTCACCATGTTTACCAGCCAAGCTTACAATGGTCACCATGTTTACCATGTTTACCAGCCATGCTTACAATGGTTACCTTGTTTACCAGCCATGTTTACCAGTCATGTTTACCATGTTTACCAGCCATGGTCACCATATTTACCAGTCATGTTTACCATGTTTTCCAGCCATGGTCACCATGTTTACCAGTCATGTTTACCATGTTTACCAGCCATGTTTACCATGTTTACCAGCCATGCTTACAATGATCGTCATGTTTACCAGCCATGTTTACCAGCCATGCTTACAATGATCACCATGTTTACCAGTCATGTTTACCATGTTTACCAGCCATGTTTACCATGTTTACCAGCCATGCTTACAATGATCACCATGTTTACCAGTCATGTTTACCATGTTTACCATGTTTACCAGCCATGTTTACCAGCCATGTTTACAATGATCACCATGTTTACCAGCCATGTTTACAATGATCACCATGTTTACCAGCCATGTTTACCAGTCATGTTTACCAGTCATGTTTACCATGTTTACCAGTCATGTTTACCAGCCATGCTTACAATGATCGCCATGTTTACCAGCCATGCTTACAATGTTTACCATGTTTACCAGCCATGCTTACAATGGTCACCATGTTTACCAGCCATGCTTACAATGGTCACCATGTTTACCAGCCATGTTTACCAGCCATGCTTACAATGGTCACCATGTTTACCATGTTTACCGGCCATGCTTACAATGGTCACCATGTTTACCATGTTTACCAGTCATGTTTACAATGGTCACCATGTTTACCAGTCATGTTTACCATGTTTACCAGCCATGCTTAAAATGGTCACCATGTTTACCAGCCATTTTTACCAGTCATGTTTACCAGCCAAGCTTACAATGGTCACCATGTTTACCATGTTTACCAGCCATGCTTAAAATGGTCACCATGTTTACCAGCCAAGCTTACAATGGTCACCATGTTTACCATGTTTACCAGCCATGCTTACAATGGTTACCTTGTTTACCAGCCATGTTTA
>NC_079227.1:638781-651281 GCF_029633865.1 Lampris incognitus
AAACTAGTCTTAACTTTAAAGAAATACACTCTATACATTGCTAATGTGGTAAATGACTATTCTAGCTGCAAATGTCTGGTTTTTGGTGCAATATCTACATAGGTGTATAGAGGCCCATTTCAAGCAACTATCACTCCAGTGTTCTAATGGTACAATGTGTTTGCTCATTGGCTCAGAAGGCTAATTGATGATTAGAAAACCCTTGTGCAATCATGTTCACACATCTGAAAACAGTTTAGCTCGTTACAGAAGCTACAAAACTGACCTTCCTTTGAGCAGATTGAGTTTCTGGAGCATCACATTTGTGGGGTCAATTAAACGCTCAAAATGGCCAGAAAAAGAGAACTTTCATCTGAAACTCGACAGTCTATTCTTGTTCTTAGAAATGAAGGCTATTCCATGCGAGAAATTGCTAAGAAATTGAAGATTTCCTACACCGGTGTGTACTACTCCCTTCAGAGGACAGCACAAACAGGCTCTAACCAGAGTAGAAAAAGAAGTGGGAGGCCGCGTTGCACAACTGAGCAAGAAGATAAGTACATTAGTCTCTAGTTTGAGAAACAGACGCCTCACAGGTCCCCAACTGGCATCTTCATTAAATAGTACCCGCAAAACACCAGTGTCAACATCTACAGTGAAGAGGCGGCTGCGGGATTCTGGGCTTCAGGGCAGAGTGGCAAAGAAAAAGCCATATCTGAGACTGACCAATAAAAGAAAAAGATTAAGATGGGCAAAAGAACACAGACATTGGACAGAGGAGGACTGGAAAAAAGTGTTGTGGACGGATGAATCCAAGTTTGAGGTGTTTGGATCACAAAGAAGAACGTTTGTGAGACGCAGAACAAATGAAAAGATGCTGGAAGAATGCCTGACGCCATCTGTTAAGCATGGTGGAGGTAATGTGATGGTCTGGGGTTGCTTTGGTGCTGGTAAGGTGGGAGATTTGTACAGGGTAAAAGGGATTCTGAATAAGGAAGGCTATCACTCCATTTTGCAACGCCATGCCATACCCAGTGGACAGCGCTTGATTGGAGCCAATTTCATCCTACAACAGGACAATGACCCTAAACACACCTCCAAATTGTGCAAGAACTGTTTAGAGCAGAAGCAGGCAGCTGGTATTCTATCGGTAATGGAGTGGCCAGCGCAGTCACCAGATCTGAACCCCATTGAGCTGTTGTGGGAGCAGCTTGACCGTATGGTACGCAAGAAGTGCCCATCCAACCAATCCAACTTGTGGGAGCTGCTTCTGGAAGCGTGGGGTGCAATTTCTCCAGATTACCTCAACAAATTAACAGCTAGAATGCCAAAGGTCTGCAATGCTGTAATTGCTGCAAATGGAGGATTCTTTGACGAAAGCAAAGTTTGATGTAAAAAAAATCTTATTTCAAATACAAATCATTATTTCTAACCTTGTCAATGTCTTGACTCTATTTTCTATTCATTTCACAACATATGGTGGTGAATAAGTGTGACTTTTCATGGAAAACACAAAATTGTTTGGGTGATCCCAAACTTTTGAACGGTAGTGTGTATGATATATATATATATATATATATATATATATATATATATATATATATATATATATATATATATATATATGAGTGTGTGTGTATGAGAGTGTGTGTGGGGGTGGGTGTATGTATGTGTGTGTATGACTATGTTTGTGTGTGTGTATGAGAGTTTGTGTATGAATGTGTGTGTAGTTGTGTGTATATATATATATATATGAGTGTGTGTATGTGTTAGAGTGTGTGTGTGGGGTGGGTGTGTGTGTGTGTGTGTATATATATCTATATATGAGTGTGTGTGTGTATGTGTTAGAGTGTGAGTGTGTGGGGGGTGGGTGTGTGTATGAGTGTGAGTATGTGTGTATGACTGTGTGTATGAATGTGAGTATGTGTGTATGACTGTGTGTATGAATGTGAGTGTGTGTGTATGAGTGTTTGTGTATGAATGTGTGTGTGTGTGTGTATATATATGCACCAACACTGCCATCAGAGGATGACGTAAAGGACCGCTTCTATCAGTCACTAGATGAGGCTCTCCGTCATATACCCAAGGAGGACAAGATCTTTTTGCTGGGCGATTTCAACGCCAGAGTGGGGAAAGACAACAAGGTGTGGAGTGGTGTCATTGGTGAGCATGGCATTGGGAAAGTCAATGCTAACGGACTGCGCCTCCTAAGCCTCTGTGCTGAGCATGGCTTGACCATCACAAACACCCTCTTCCAATTAAAAAATAAGCACAAAACATCCTGGATGCACCCACGCTCCAAACATTGGCACCTGTTGGACTACATCATTGTGAGACGTGCTGATACAAAAGACGTCTTACTCACTTGTGCAATGAGAGGTGCTGAGTGCTGGACAGATCACCGGCTCATCATGACCAGGCTCCAGGTGGAGGTACGCCCTGCTGTTCGTCTCCAAAGGTCAGGAAAGAAGAGGCTTGACTGTACCCGGCTAGAAAAGCCTGAGGTCCAGAACAATCTCCGCCTCTCTCTGGCTGAAAACCTGGAAGACATTGAGCTTCTCTTGAGCACGGATGATTCCATTGATAGGAAATGGTCTTCCGTGAGCTCCAGATTCTACAAGGCAGCATCCCAATCCATCGGTTACAAGAGCAGAAAGCACCAGGACTGGTTCAATGACAACACAGGCACAATAACTTCCATACTCAAAGGCATGCATAAAGCACACAGTGCTGTCCTCAACAATCCCACATCAGCTACACTCCGGCAACAATGGCAAGCATCCAGGAGAGAGGTGCAGTCAAAATTGCGTGCCCTGCAGAATGAGTGGTGGATATCGAAGGCAAATGAAATACAATCCCATGCCGATAGAAATGATATGCACAACTTTTATGATGCAGTGAAAACCATCTACAGCCCAAGAAACTGCTCTGTCTCCCCCCTGAAGTCTGATGATGGTACCACCCTCATAAAGGACCAGAAACTCATCACAAAAAGATGGCCAGAACATTTTGAGACTCTTTTGAACCAGCCCTCCCCAACAGATCCCTCGATCTTGGATGAACTACCTGTCCGCCCCACCATCCAAGACCTTGACCTTCCACCAACCTTTGAAGAGGTTCATTGTGCAGTTAGGTCGCTGAAAAACAACAAGACCCCTGGCCCTGACAGTATCCCTGCAGAGATTTTTAAACAGGGAGGCTACCTCTGCACCCGTGCACTTTTCCTGTTCATCTCACACGTATGGAAGAACGAAACTGTCCCTCAGCAGTGGAGGGATTCTAACATCATCTCCATATATAAAGGCAAAGGAGACAAGTCCCTCTGTGGCAACAGCCGTGGCATTTCACTACTGGCTGTTGCTGGAAGAGTCCTGGCCAGAGTCATGTTACACAGGCTGGTAAAACACATCTCAGAGGAGCTGTTGCCTGAGTCACAGTGTGGGTTCAGGAGGAATAGGAGTACTGTGGACATGGTGTTCACAGCACGGCAACTCCAGGAGAAGTGTAGGGAGCAACACCAGGACCTCTTCATAGCCTTCATCGACCTGTCAAAGGCTTTCCACACAGTCAGCAGGGACATCCTAGGGAACATCCTCCTTAAGTTTGGCTGTCCACGAAAGTTTGTCAACATCCTTCAAAGATTTCATGCGGGGATGATGGCATGTGTGACCATTGGAGGCCAGGAATCCGAGCCCTTCAGGGTGTGCACCGGGGTACGTCAGGGGTGCATCCTTGCTCCAGTTCTCTTCAACATCTTCCTCCTGTGTGTGACATTGCTGCTCCACAAGCAAATCAGGAAGGACAGTGGGGTTACTGTGGACTTCAGACTAGATGGAAACCTATTTAACACCCGTAGGCTCCAAGCGGTCACAAAAATGACATGTGAGCACATCATGGAGTTACAGTACGCAGATGACTGTGCAGTTGTGGCCCACACACCCGAGTCACTACAAGCTACCCTTGCAGCTGCTGCAAGGGCGTATGGTAGGCTGGGGCTCTCTATAAATGTGACAAAGACTGAAGTAGTATGCCAGTGGGCATCTACTCCTCCATCTCATTCACCAACCTTCAACATCTCCGACAAACCACTTACAACAGTGGAATCCTTCAAATACCTGGGCAGCTTCCTCTCTGACGACTGCAGCATCGACAGGGAGATGCAAAACCGGATTAAACAAGCGTCATCCTCTTTTGGCAGACTTAGGAGAAGGGTCTTTCAAAACAAAGACCTCAACCTCCACACCAAAATATCTGTCTACTTGGCAGTTGTCATCACGACTCTCCTCTACAGCTGTGAGGCGTGGACCCTGTACAGCCACCACCTCAGGATGCTTGAGGCCTTCCACATCAGATGCCCACAATGCATCCTGAGGAGAACCTGGCGTGACCGAGTGCCCCATACTGAAATACTCCGCAAGACCAACTGCATCAGCATGGAGGCTACCGTCACCCAGCACCAACTTCGCTGGCTCGGTCACGTCATCAGGATGCCAAAGGAGCGCTTACCGCATAAAGTGCTGTATGGCCAGTTACATCTTGGCCACCGCTTGGCAGGGGGCCAGAAAAATGGTACAAAGACCAGCTGAAGACCATCATAAAGAAGTGCGGCCTGAACCTGAGCCCGCTGGAGGACACTGCCGCCCAACACTCCATCTGGCGGCAGCTCTGTCAACAAGGGGTGCAAAAGCTCGAGAAGGACCGCGGTGACTGACAGACCAGGAGACGTCTGAAGAGACATGAAGCCAGTACCACACCTACACCCCCGGTCAGTACACCTACACCCCCAGTCAGTACACCTACACCCCCAGTCAGGGATCTCACCTGTTCTGTCTGTGGCAGACAGTGTGGATCGCGGATTGGGCTTTACAGCCATAAGAAGACTCACAAGTGACAGAGGCAGGATTGTCATCATCGGACACGACGGACAACCTAAAGCAAGCAATGTGTGTGTGTGTGTGTGTGTGTGTGTGTGTGTGTGTGTATGAGTTTGAGTATGTGTGTATACTTGTGCGTGTGTGTGTTTTGTGTGAATGTGTGTATGTGTGTGAGTATGTATATATATATATATATATGAGTGTGTGTGGGGGGTGGGTGTGTGTGTATATGAGAGAGAGAGAGAGTGTGTGTGTGTGTGTGTGTGTGTATATATATATATATATATATATATATATATATATATATATATGTGTTAGAGTGTGTGTGTGGGGGGGGTGTATGAGTGTGAGTATGTGTGTGTATGAGTGTTTGTATATGAGTATGAGTATGTGTGTTTGTGTGAGTGTGTGTATATATATATATGAGTGTGTGTGTATGTGTGGGGTGGGTGGGTGGGTGTGAGTGTGTCTGTGTGTGTGTGTGTGTGTGTATATATGAGTGTGAGTGTGTGTGTGAGAATATGCGTGTGTGAGTGTGAATGTGTGTATGAGTGTGTATGAGTGTGTATGAGTGTGAGTGTCTGTGCGTGAGTGTGTGTGAGTATGTGTATGTGCGTGTGTATGAGTGTGATTGTGTGTATGTGTGTGTGTGTGTGTGTATAAGTGTGTTTGTGTATGAGTGTGTGTGTAAGAGTGTGATTGTGAATGTGTGTGTATGAGTGCGAGTGTGTGTGTGTATGTGTGAGTGTATGTGTGTGTGTGTGTGTGTGTATGTGAGAGAGAGAAAGAGAGAGAGAAAGTGTGTGTGTGTGTGTGTGTATGAGTGGGTGTGTATATATGAGTGTGAGTGTATGAGTGTCAGTATGTGGGTGTGTATGAGAGTGATTGTATATACATATAGTATGACTGTGTGTCTGACAGTGTTTGTGTCTGTGTGTGTGTGTGTATATATATATACACACATACATACATATGAGTGTGTGTCTATTCTGACATAATTATAATTATAATTATTATTTATTCTTATAATTTATGATGACCCCCGTGAGCAGTATACTGCCTATCCAGCATCATTTAGCTCGGAGTGTAGGGTTAGGGTGTAGGGTTTGGGTGTAGGGTTTGGGTTAGGGTGTAAGGTTAGGGTTAGGGTGTAAGGTTAGGGGGTAGGGTTAGGTTGTAAGGTTAGGGGGTAAGGTTAGGGGGTAGGGTTTGGGTGTAGGGTTTGGGTTAGGGTGTAGGGTTAGGGTGTAAGGTTAGGGTGTAGGGTTAGGGTGTAAGGTTAGGGTGTAAGGTTAGGGTTAGGGTGTAAAATTAGGGTGTAAGGTTAGGGTGTAAGGTTAGGGGGTAGGGTTAGGGTGTAAGGTTAGGGTGTAGGGTTAGGGTGTAGGGTTAGAGTGTAGGGTTTGGGTTAGGGTGTAAGGTTTAGGGTGAGGGTGTAAGGTTAGGGTGAGGGTGTAGGGTTAGGGTGTAGGGTTAGGGTGTAGGGTTAGGGTGTAAGGTTAGGGGGTAAGGTTAGGGTGTAGGGTTAGGGTGTAAGGTTAGGGTGTAGGGTTAGAGTGTAGGGTTTGGGTTAGGGTGTAAGGTTTAGGGTAAGGGTGTAAGGTTAGGGTGAGGGTGTAGGGTTAGGGTGTAAGGTTAGGGTTAAGGTGTAGGGTTTGGGTTAGGGTTAGGGTGTAAGGTTAGGGTGTAGGGTTAGGGTGTAAGGTTTAGGGTGAGGGTGTAAGGTTAGGGTGTAGGGTTAGGGTTATGGTGTAGGGTTAGGGTTAGGGTGTAGAGTTAGGGTGTAAGGTTAGGGTGTAGGGTTAGGGTGTAGGATTAGGGTGTAAGGTTAAGGTGTAGGGTTAGGGTGTAAGGTTAGGGGTTAAGGTTAGGGTGTAGGGTGTTAGGTTAGTGTGTAGGGTTAGGATGTAAGGGTTAGGGTGAGGGTGTAAGGTTTGGGTTAGGGTGTAAGGTTAGGGTTAGGGTGTAAGGTTTAGGGTGAGGGTGTAGGATTAGGGTGTAAGGTTAAGGTGTAGGATTAGGGTGTAAGGTTAGGGGTTAAGGTTAGGGTGTAGGGTGTTAGGTTAGTGTGTAGGGTTAGGATGTAAGGGTTAGGGTGAGGGTGTAAGGTTAGGGTGTAGGGTTAGGGTTATGGTGTAGGGTTAGGGTTAGGGTGTAGAGTTAGGGTGTAAGGTTAGGGTGTAGGGTTAGGGTGTAGGATTAGGGTGTAAGGTTAAGGTGTAGGGTTAGGGTGTAAGGTTAGGGGTTAAGGTTAGGGTGTAGGGTGTTAGGTTAGTGTGTAGGGTTAGGATGTAAGGGTTAGGGTGAGGGTGTAAGGTTTGGGTTAGGGTGTAAGGTTAGGGTTAGGGTGTAAGGTTTAGGGTGAGGGTGTAGGATTAGGGTGTAAGGTTAAGGTGTAGGATTAGGGTGTAAGGTTAGGGGTTAAGGTTAGGGTGTAGGGTGTTAGGTTAGTGTGTAGGGTTAGGATGTAAGGGTTAGGGTGAGGGTGTAAGGTTTGGGTTAGGGTGTAGGGTTAGGGTGTAAGGTTAGGGTTAGGGTGTAAGGTTTAGGGTGAGGGTGTAGGATTAGGGTGTAAGGTTAGGGGTTAAGGTTAGGGTGTAGGGTGTTAGGTTAGTGTGTAGGATTAGGGTGTAAGGGTTAGGGTGAGGGTGTAAGGTTTGGGTTAGGGTGTAGGGTTAGGGTGTAAGGTTAGGGTGAGGGTGTAAGGTTAGGGTGTAGGGTGTAAGGTTTAGGGTGAGGGTGTAAGGTTAGGGTTTGGTGTAGGGTTAGGGTGTAGGGTTAGGGTGTAGGGTTTGGGTTAGGGTGTAGGGTTTGGGTGTAAGGTTAGGGTGTAGGGTGTAAGGTTTAGGGTGAGGGTGTAGGGTTAGGGTGTAAGGTTAGGGTGTAGGATGTAGGATTAGGGTGTAAGGTTAGGGTGTAGGATGTAGGGTTAGGGTTAGGGTTTGGGTTAGGGTTAGGGTTAGGGTGTAAGGTTTAGGGTGAGGGTGTAAGGTTAGGGTGTAGGGTGTAAGGTTTAGGGTGAGAGTGTAGGGTTAGGGTGTAAGGTTAGGGTGTAGGATGTAGGGTGTAGGGTTAGGGTGTAGGGTGTAGGGTTAGGGTGTAAGGTTTATGGTGAGGGTGTAGGGTTTGGGTTAGGGTGTAAGGTTTATGGTGAGGGTGTAGGGTTAGGGTGTAAGGTTTGGGTTAGGGTGTAGCATGTAGGGTTAGGGTGTAGGGTTTGGGTTAGGGTGTAAGGTTTAGGGTGAGGGTGTAGGGTTAGGGTGTAAGGTTAGGGTGTAGCATGTAGGGTGTAGGGTTAGGGTGTTGGGTTAGGGTTAGGGTGTAAGGTTAGGGTGTAGGGTTAGGGTGTAAGGTTTAGGGTGAGGGTGTAAGGTTAGGGTTAGGGTGTAGGGTTTGGGTTAGGGTGTAGGGTTAGGGTGTAAGGTTAGGGTTAGGGTGTAGGGTTAGGGTGTAAGGTTAGGGTTAGGGTGTAGGGTTTGGGTTAGGGTGTAGGGTTAGGGTGTAAGGTTTATGGTGAGGGTGTAGGGTTTGTGTTAGGGTGTAGGGTTTAGGGTGAGGGTGTAGGGTTAGGGTGTAAGGTTAGGGTGTAGCATGTAGGGTGTAGGGTTAGGGTGTAAGGTTTAGGGTGAGGGTGTAGGGTTAGGGTGTAAGGTTAGGGTGTAGGGTTAGGGTGTAAGGTTTAGGGTGAGGGTGTAAGGTTAGGGTTAGGGTGTAGGGTTTGGGTTAGGGTGTAGGGTTAGGGTGTAAGGTTAGGGTTAGGGTGTAGGGTTAGGGTGTAAGGTTAGGGTGTAAGGTTTATGGTGAGGGTGTAGGGTTTGTGTTAGGGTGTAGGGTTTAGGGTGAGGGTGTAGGGTTAGGGTGTAAGGTTAGGGTGTAGCATGTAGGGTGTAGGGTTAGGGTGTAAGGTTTAGGGTGAGGGTGTAGGGTTAGGGTGTAAGGTTAGGGTGTAGGGTGTAGGGTTAGGGTGTAAGGTTAGGGTTAGGGTTTGGGTTAGGGTGTAGGGTTAGGGTGTAGCATGTAGGGTGTAGGGTTAGGGTGTAAGGTTTAGGGTGAGGGTGTAGGGTTAGGGTGTAGGGTTTGGGTTAGGGTGTAGGGTTAGGGTGTAAGGTTAGGGTTAGGGTGTAGGGTTAGGGTGTAAGGTTAGGGTGTAAGGTTTATGGTGAGGGTGTAGGGTTTGTGTTAGGGTGTAGGGTTTAGGGTGAGGGTGTAGGGTTAGGGTGTAAGGTTAGGGTGTAGCATGTAGGGTGTAGGGTTAGGGTGTAAGGTTTAGGGTGAGGGTGTAGGGTTAGGGTGTAAGGTTAGGGTGTAGCATGTAGGGTTTGGGTTAGGGTGTAAGGTTTAGGGTGAGGGTGTAGGGTTAGGGTGTAAGGTTAGGGTGTAGCATGTAGGGTGTAGGGTTAGGGTGTTGGGTTAGGGTTAGGGTGTAAGGTTAGGGTTAGGGTGTAAGGTTTAGGGTGAGGGTGTAAGGTTAGGGTTAGGGTGTAGGGTTTGGGTTAGGGTGTAGGGTTAGGGTGTAAGGTTAGGGTTAGGGTGTAGGGTTTGGGTTAGGGTGTAGGGTGAGGGTGTAGGGTTAGGGTGTAAGGTTTATGGTGAGGGTGTAGGGTTTGTGTTAGGGTGTAGGGTGTAGGGTGTAGGGTGAGGGTGTAGGGTTAGGGTGTAAGGTTTATGGTGAGGGTGTAGGGTTTGTGTTAGGGTGTAGGGTGTAGGGTGTAGGGTGTAAGGTTAGGGTGTAAGGTTAGGGTGTAGGGTGTAGGGTTAGGGTGTAGGGTGTAGGGTTAGGGTGTAAGGTTAGGGTGTAGGGTGTAGGGTTAGGGTGTAAGGTTAGGGTGTAAGGTTAGGGTGTAGGGTTAGGGTGTAGGGTGTAGGGTTAGGGTGTAGGGTTTGGGTTAGGGTGTAGGGTTAGGGTGTAGGGTTTATGGTGAGGGTGTAGGGTTAGGGTGTAGGGTTTATGGTGAGGGTGTAGGGTTAGGGTGTAAGGTTTATGGTGAGGGTGTAGGGTTAGGGTATAGGGTTTGGGTTAGGGTGTAAGGTTAGGGTGTAGGGTTAGGGTGTAGGGTGTAGGGTGTAGGGTTTATGGTGAGGGTGTAGGGTTAGGGTGTAAGGTTTATGGTGAGGGTGTAGGGTTAGGGTATAGGGTTTGGGTTAGGGTGTAAGGTTAGGGTGTAGGGTTAGGGTGTAGGGTGTAGGGTGTAGGGTTAGGGTGTAGGGTGAACCAGCATCATTTATCTCTGGGTGATCGACGCCTCCTCGTGTGGAACAGCCTCCAGCTTGTTGACTCTTCAACATGTTCAAATTTAACACGCACACAACGACTCTCCCCTTCCTGCTCCACAAGCACGTGAACCATCTAAACAGGAAGTGTGTAGCCAAATGTGTCACGTTAATTACTTTGTGCTTCATGTCTGTTCAAACTCTTGCACATCCACATATAGACAAAAACACACGTCCAGCGTGATAAGACTGCATGTGTGTGTGGGTCTGTACATGAGTGGTGTGTGTTTGCGTGTGGGTGGGTGTGTGGGTCGGTACATGAGTGGTGTGTGTTTGCATGTGTGTGTGTGGGTGGGTGTGTGGGTCGGTACATGAGTGGTTTGTGTTTGCGTGTGTATGTGTGGGTGGGTGTGTGGGTCGGTACATGAGTGGTGTGTGTTTGCGTGTGTGTGTGGGTCGGTACATGAGTGGTGTGTGTGGGTGGGTGTGGGTGTGTGGGTCGGTACATGAGTGGTGTGTGTTTGCGTGTGTGTGTGTGTGTGGGTCGGTACATGAGTGGTGTGTGTTTGCGTGTGTGTGTGTGGGTCGGTACATGAGTGGTGTGTGTTTGTGTGTGTGTGTGTGGGTCGGTACATGAGTGGTGTGTGTTTGTGTGTGTGTGTGTGGGTCGGTACATGAGTGGTGTGTGTTTGCGTGTGTGTGTGTGGGTCGGTAATTGAGTGGTGTGTGTTTGTGTGTGTGTGTGTGGGTCGGTACATGAGTGGTGTGTGTTTGTGTGTGTGTGTGTGTGTGTGTGGGTCGGTACATGAGTGGTGTGTGTTTGTGGGTGTGTGGGTCGGTACATGAGTGGTGTGTGTTTGTGTGTGTGTGTGTGGGTCGGTACATGAGTGGTGTGTGTTTGTGTGTGTGTGTGTGGGTCGGTACATGAGTGGTGTGTGTTTGTGTGTGTGTGTGTGGGTCGGTACATGAGTGGTGTGTGTTTGTGGGTGTGTGGGTCGGTACATGAGTGGTGTGTGTTTGTGTGTGTGTGTGTGTGTGGGTCGGTACATGAGTGGTGTGTGTTTGCGTGTGTGTGTGTGGGTCGGTACATGAGTGGTGTGTGTTTGTGTGTGTGTGTGTGGGTCGGTACATGAGTGGTGTGTGTTTGTGGGTGTGTGGGTCGGTACATGAGTGGTGTGTGTTTGCGTGTGTGTGTGTGGGTCGGTACATGAGTGGTGTGTGTTTGTGTGTGTGTGTGTGGGTCGGTACATGAGTGGTGTGTGTTTGTGTGTGTGTGTGTGTGTGTGTGTGGGTCGGTACATGAGTGGTGTGTGTTTGTGGGTGTGTGGGTCGGTACATGAGTGGTGTGTGTTTGTGTGTGTGTGTGTGGGTCGGTACATGAGTGGTGTGTGTTTGCGTGTGTGTGTGTGGGTCGGTACATGAGTGGTGTGTGTTTGTGTGTGTGTGTGTGGGTCGGTACATGAGTGGTGTGTGTTTGTGGGTGTGTGTGTGTGTGTCGGTACATGAGTGGTGTGTGTTTGTGTGTGTGTGTGTGGGTCGGTACATGAGTGGTGTGTGTTTGTGGGTGTGTGGGTCGGTACATGAGTGGTGTGTGTTTGCGTGTGTGTGGGTTGGTACATGAGTGGTGTGTGTTTGCGTGTGTGTGTGTGGGTCGGTACATGAGTGGTGTGTGTTTGTGTGTGTGTGTGTGGGTCGGTACATGAGTGGTGTGTCTTTGCTTGTGTGTGTGTGTGGGTGGGTGTGTGGGTCGGTACATGAGTGGTGTGTGTTTGCGTGTGTGTGTGGGTCGGTACATGAGTGGTGTGTGTGGGTGGGTGTGTGTGTGTGGGTCGGTACATGAGTGGTGTGTGTTTGTGTGTGTGTGTGTGTGGGTCGGTACATGTGTGGTGTGTGTTTGTGGGTGTGTGGGTCGGTACATGAGTGGTTTGTGTTTGCGTGTGTGTGTGTGGGTCGGTACATGAGTAGTGTGTGTTTGCGTGTGTGTGTGTGGGTCGGTACATGAGTAGTGTGTGTTTGCGTGTGTGTGTATGGGTGGGTGTGTGGGTCGGTACATGAGTGGTTTGTGTTTGCGTGTGTGTGTGTGGGTCGGTACATGAGTAGTGTGTGTTTGCGTGTGTGTGTGTGGGTCGGTACATGAGTGGTGTGTCTTTGCTTGTGTGTGTGTGTGGGTGGGTGTGTGGGTCGGTACATGAGTGGTGTGTGTTTGCGTGTGTGTGTGTGGGGGTCGGTACATGAGTGGTGTGTGTTTGCGTGTGGGTGTGTGGGTGGGTGTGTGGGTCGGTACATGAGTGGTGTGTTTGTGTGTGTGGGTGTGTGGGTCGGTACATGAGTGGTGTGTGTTTGCATGTGTGCGTGTGTGTGGGTGTGTGGGTCGGTACATGAGTGGTGTGTGTTTGCGTGTGTGCGTGTGTGTGTGTGTGTGTGTGGGTGTGTGGG
>NC_079227.1:656281-658781 GCF_029633865.1 Lampris incognitus
GGTGGGTCGGTGGGTCGGTACATGAGTGGTGTGTTTTTGTGTGTGTGTGTGGGTGGGTGTGTGGGTGTGTGGGTCGGTACATGAGTGGTGTGTGTTTGCGTGTGTCTGTGTGTGTGTGGGTCTGTGGGTGGGTTGGTACATGAGTGGTGTGTTTTTGCGTGTGTGTGTGGGTGTGTGTGTGGGTGGGTCGGTGGGTGGGTTGGTACATGAGTGGTGTGTTTTTGTGTGTTTGCGTGTGTCTGTGTGTGTGTGGGTCTGTGGGTGGGTTGGTACATGAGTGGTGTGTTTTTGCGTGTTTGCGTGTGTCTCTGTGTGTGTGGGTCTGTGGGTGGGTTGGTACATAAGTGGTGTGTTTTGTGTGTGTATGTGTGGGTGGGTGTGTGGGTGTGTGGGTCGGTACATGAGTGGTGTGTGTTTGTGTGTGTGTGTGTGGGTGGGTGTGTGGGTCGGTACATGAGTTGCGTGTGTGTGGGTGTGTGGGTCGGTACATGAGTGGTGTGTGTTTGCATGTGTATGTGTGGGTGGGTGTGTGGGTCGGTACATGAGTGGTGTGTGTTTGCGTGTGTGTGTGTGGGTGGGTGTGTGGGTTGGTACATGAGTGATGTGTGTTTGTGTGTGTGTGTGTGTGTGGGTCGGTACATGAGTGGTGTGTGTTTGCGTGTGTGTGTGTGTGTGTGTGTGGGTGGGTGTGTCGGTCGGTACATGCGTGGTGTGTGTTTGCGTGTGTGTGGGTGGGTGTGTGTGGGGGGGTCGGTACATGAGTGGTGTGTGTTTGCGTGTGTGGGTGGGTGGGTGTGTGGGTGTGTGGGTCGGTACATGAGTGGTGTGTGTTTGCGTGTGTGTGGGTGGGTCGGTACATGAGTGGTGTGTGTTTGCGTGGGTGGGTGTGTGGGTCGGTACATGAGTGGTGTGTGTGTGTGTGGGTCGGTACATGAGTGGTGTGTGTTTGCGTGTGTGTGTGTGGGTCGGTACATGAGTGGTGTGTGTTTGCGTGTGTGTGGGTGGGTCGGTACATGAGTGGTGTGTGTTTGCGTGGGTGGGTATGTGGGTCGGTACATGAGTGGTGTGTGTGTGTGTGGGTCGGTACATGAGTGGTGTGTGTTTGCGTGTGTGTGTGTGGGTCGGTACATGAGTGGTGTGTGTTTGCGTGTGGGTCGGTACATGAGTGGTGTGTGTTTGCGTGTGTGTGTGTGTGGGTGTGTGGGTCGGTACATGAGTGGTGTGTGTTTGCGTGTGTGTGTGTGGGTCGGTACATGAGTGGTGTGTGTTTGCGTGTGTGTGTGTGTGGGTGGGTGTGTGGGTCGGTACATGAGTTGTGTGTGTTTGCGTGTGTGTATGTGTGTGTGGGTCGGTACATGAGTGGTGTGTGTTTGCGTGTGGGTGTGTGTGGGTGGTTGTGTGGGTCGGTACATGAGTTGTGTGTGTTTGCGTGTGTGTGTGTGTGGGTGGTTGTGTGGGTCGGTACATGAGTTGTGTGTGTTTGCGTGTGTGTGTGTGTGTGGGTCGGTACATGAGTGGTGTGTGTTTGCGTGTGGGTGTGTGGGTCGGTACATGAGTGGTGTGTGTGTGTGTGGGTCTGTGGGTCGGTACATGAGTGGTGTGTGTGTGTGTGCGTGTGTGTGTGGGTGTGTGGGTCGGTACATGGGTGGTGTGTGTTTGCGTGTGTGCGTGTGTGTGTGTGTGTGTGTGTGGGTGTGTGGGTCGGTACTTGAGTGGTGTGTGTTTGCGTGTGTGCGTGTGTGTGTGTGTGTGTGGGTGTGTGGGTCGGTACATGAGTGGTGTGTGTTTGCATGTGTGTGTGTGGGTGGGTGTGTGGGTCGGTACATGAGTGGTGCGTGTTTGCGTGTGTGCGTGTGTGTGTGTGTGTGTGTGTGTGTGTGTGTGTGTGGGTGTGTGGGTCGGTACATGAGTGGTGTGTGTTTGCGTGTGTGTGTGTGTGTGTGTGTGGGTCTGTGGGTGGGTGGGTCGGTACATGAGTGGTGTGTTTTTGCGTGTGTGTGGGTGTGTGGGTCGGTACATGAGTGGTGTGTGTTTGCGTGTGTGTGTGGGTGGGTGTGTGGGTTGGTACATGAGTGGTGTGTGTGTGTGTGTGTGGGTCTGTGGGTGGGTCGGTACATGAGTGGTGTGTGTTTGCGTGTGTCTGTGTGTGGGTGGGTCTGTGGGTGGGTCGGTACATGAGTGGTGTGTTTTTGCGTGTGTGTGTGGGTGGGTGTGTGGGTCGGTACATGAGTGGTGTGTTTTTGCGTGTGTGTGTGGGTGGGTGTGTGGGTCGGTACATGAGTGGTGTGTTTTTGCGTGTGTGTGTGGGTGGGTGTGTGGGTTGGTACATGAGTGGTGTCTGTGTGTGTGTGTGGGTCTGTGGGTGGGTCGGTGGGTCGGTACATGAGTGGTGTGTTTTTGTGTGTGTGTGTGGGTGGGTGTGTGGGTGTGTGGGTCGGTACATGAGTGGTGTGTGTTTGCGTGTGTCTGTGTGTGTGTGGGTCTGTGGGTGGGTTGGTAC